>NC_081370.1:63019106-63213230 GCF_030684315.1 Stegostoma tigrinum | reverse complement strand
AACAACCAGGAATGGGTAGTAAAGACTGGCCGAACTGGGAAGCCATGAATGAATAATAATTTCATTTAAAGAACTGTGTAGGTTCCCTGCAATTTCTCACTGTTTGTAGACTATGTAACTAAACTGTTCCTAATTTAATGCTGGCAGACACTTATTGGAGAGGACACTAGGCTCTGACTTCTGTGTTTGGGGAAAAGCTAACATCTCCACAGTGTCGCAGATGCTTATGCCTGAGATTGGAATTAATTTTACACGCTCCGATCAAACCCATTATTCCATTTTCTGAAATGCTGTGAGTGAGTTTTATTTGCAAATGGGATTACAGGAAGCCTATGGACTGGCATATACTCCACTATGAATTATCTGTGACACTGAGGTTATTTTGTTGGTTTAATCGCATTGCTTCACAGGGGTACATCAGTCAGCCACTCCTGAGTTCAGGCAGATTGTTTGTTGCAGTTTGAGCTCGAAAACATGGCAGTAATCCCTTGTGTGGGGTGTGTGCCATAATCAATTGTGTTCACGTGCTTGTTCACATGATTTGGATTACTTTTGAGTTCTATTCTCCATTTAGAATTTGATGAGACACCTTTTTTTGTCATAGATAGCTGTTACTGTACGGAGGCTGATCTCGAATCCAATTTTACAAGGTTGGGTTTCTTCCACTGCTTTGGTTCTAACTGACTGGCTCCAGAAATCCTGTATGCTGGGTGTAAGGAGGGATCAAATTCGGAGTCATGGTGAAATGTTCCAACCTAAATCAGCAGGAGAACCTTAATGTTCCATCTTTCCCTCTCCCTGGTTTATCGTCACCAGTTCTTTTAACAGATTCCTGGAGATTTGACATGGAATTTGTTCTTGTGAAATTTGCCCACTGTTGGTTGTAATTACCTGAGCAGTTTGTGACACACTGATCAAACCCTGAATAAAATATTTGAAATTTGTTTTGTAGTGAGATGGATATCCTAATTTGTAAATCAAAGATCACAAAGCAATAGACAGATTGAGGAGACCTGTTTAAATGATAATGACTGCAGGAACATTTCTATTGTAGCGATTTGCGAACAGAATCCCTGAGGAAATTCGACAAGAACATCATTTACACAACTTCTAGCAAATGTGAGGGTCATTTGTAGAGTTTTTAAACAATTCACAGCAAATGTGAAAAGAAAGGACTGGAATTCGCATTGTGGCTTTTAACAACAACATAACCTGACATGTTTTACACTGAAATACATTAAAGTGTTGTCATGGCAATGTAAGAAATGCAGCATTCAATTGGTGCACAGCAAGATTTTTTTCTTATTCATTCACAGATGAGGATGTTTCTGGCAGACGATGCATTTATTGCCCCTTCGTTACACCGAGGGCAGTTTAAAAATCAACCACATTGCTGTGGGTCTGGAGTCACATGTAGGCCAGGCTAGGTAAGGATGGCAGTTCCCTTCCCTAAAATACATTAGTGAACCAGCTGGGGTTTTCTGACAATCGACAATGGGTTCATGGTTATCATTAGTTTCTTAATTCCAGATATTTATTGAATTCAAATTCCACCACCTGCTGCGGCAGGATTCGAACGCAGGTCCCCAGAGCATTATCTGGATCTCTAGACGATTACAGTGCAGCAATAACACGACTAGGCTATTTCCTCCCCAAGTTCCAACAACCAGTAATAGAGTCAAGAGAGCTCCAGAATGGAGAGAGGCCCTTTGGTCCATTGAGCCTGTACTGTTCATAAGCAGCCTCCCAACTATTGTAATCCTATTATACAGCCCTTAACCCATAGCCTTTCTGCTTTGGTATAGCAACTGCGTATCTAAATACTTCAATGTTTATGGGGGTTTCTGCCTCTACCACACTTGCAGGCAGTGAATTCCAGGTTCCCACTGGCCTCCTGGGGAAAACGTTTTTCCTCACATCCCCTCTGAACTCTTGTCCCTGACCTTAAATCTATATACCCTGGTCATTGATCTCTCCATCAAGGGGAAAATTGTTTTTCTGACTATTCTATCTATGCCCCTCATCGTTTTATTTATCTCAATCACATTCCTTCTCCATCTTCTGTACTCCAAGAAAAACAATCTCCGTTTATCCAATCTCTTTTCATCGCTGAAACTCTCCACCCCAGGCTATAATCCTGGTGAATCTCCTCTGCACCCTGTCCAGTGTTATCTCATCCCTCCTATAATATGGATTCCAGAGCTGTTATTATATTATATTGCCCAACAAAACTTTATTTTTGATCTGTTGTAGGATCAATATTGGCCTGCTTAATGGGTTACCTTTACAACACTGCTTCTGAAATGGTGCTATGGAATCTTGAACACCCATCACAGAACCTTAGTGTAATTTTAAGATGAAATCTTAAACCAAGTCAGATCAGCTGAGGTTAAGGACAATTGATTAGATTTGATAGAGGATTAGCTAACCGACAGAAAGCTGAGAGTCAGGATAAATGGGTGACGTGGTGGCTCAGTGGTTAGTGCTGCTGCCTCTGTACCAAGGATCCGGGTTTGATTCCAGTTTTCGGCAAGTCTGTGCGGAGTTTGCATGTTCTCCCCGTGTCAGCATGGGTTCATTCTGGGTGCTCTCATTTCCACCCCCAGTGCAAAGATGATGTGAAAGCGCCATTGTTGGACAGGGGTGGCTTCAGACTTCACCTGACTGAGGAGCAGTGCTCCAAAAGCCTGTGTCAGATAAACCTGTTGGACTGGAACCAGATGTTGTGTGACTTCTAATTTTAGTTCAAAAATGTGGAGGTTAGGTGAATTGTCCATTCTGTCTAAGGATGTACAGGCTGGGTGGACTATCCATGGTAAATGCAGGACTACAGGGATAAATTCTGAACGTCATGCTCTCCAGAGGATCAGAATAGACTCAATGGGCAGAACGGATTCTATGATTCTGTGTTTGACAAGATTATAACTCATGGTGTGCCACAGATTGTAGGTCTTGGGCCTCAATGATTTATAATCCATATTAATGGCTTAGATGTAGAGATAGAAAGTAAGTTACAAGAAATGAGACATTTACATATGGATCGGTTAGGTGAATAGGCTAAAGTTTGCAGATGGAGTTTAATATGGATAAGTGTGAAATTATCTATTTTCGTTGGAAGAATAGAAAGACAACTTATTATTCAAATGGAGAGAAACTACAGAGCGCTTCAGTGCAGAGGGATGTGTGTGTAATTGTGCATGAATCACAGAAAACTAGTTTACAGGTATCGCAGGTAATGAGGAGGCTGAATAAACTATAAACTTGGGGAAGGGTTTCTGCAACTTTACAAGCTGTTAGTGAGACTGCACCTGGAGTATTGCGTAGAGTTTTGGCTCCTTATGTGAGGAGGGATCTAGTTGTATTGTCTGCTCAGAGGAGGTTCACTCGATTGATTCGAGAGATAACAGGTTTATCTTTTGGTAAGAAATTGCGCAGTCTAAACTCTGGGAGTTTAGAATAACGAGAGGAGATCTGATCAAGATTAAAGGGTAGCAGATTTAAAACTGAGAGGAGGAGGAAATAGTTGTGAAATTGTGGAATTCAAAGTGCCAAAGTGTTGTGGATGCCAGGACAATGAGTAATTTAGAGGAGATAGACAGACAGATTTTTTTAATGAGTAAGAGATGGAATCGTTCTGGAGAGCAAGCAGAAAAGCGGGGTTGAGGTCAAGATGAGATCAGCCAAAACTGTATTGTTTGGCACAGTAAGCTCAAGGGTCTGAATGGCCCACTCCTGCTCCCAGTTCTGATGATCTTGTATGTAAAATAGCACTCCCAACAATGCAGCACATCATCAGTTGTATACTAGAGCATTACCCTTAAAACTTGCACACATGCCTTCCCATGGGACCTGCCACTGAGCCAGAAGGCCATGAGTTCAAGCCCTACCAAACTGACTCTTTTCGTGTTCGCCATGTCACCAGCTCATCGTGTAAGAGACTGTGAGAAAGTGATGGAAGAAACTGGGACACAGCAAGCATGAATGTGATAGGGTGGCAGGTCAGAGATGTTGAAATCATGAGAAGGTACGTTACTAACTGGAAGGAAAAGAACTGACGCCAGCAGAAAAATGGAAGCCGCAATGTTGGGCAGAGTTACGCCAGTGTTGAGCCCAGGAGATTGTGAAGTATCTGTGATGGCAGAGTCTCGAGTGCAGCAGAACCTACAGCATGTAGCAGTCAGGCCGGATTCTGTATGGCTTCCCCTCAGTCCCTATGCCCAGGGTCATTGATCTGCTTTCTAAATAGCAATTCTCTTGTTCTTTCTGAAAAACCTTTTCCAAGACTTCTTACTCCAGCAGTTTATTGCTACTCTTTTTTGTCTCTCCTATTTGTGAAGAAACATGTCATTTGATCAATAAATTTCACAGTGATCCGTTAGTGCTTTTGAGACAATGATGTATATTGTTGAAATGTAATCACTATTTTTATGAAGGAAATTTTGCAGCCAATTTGCACATATTGTGCCCTTTGTAGTTTCAGACCTAACCTTTTAATTAATGCTTGAATCTAAAATGTAAATGTTAATGATGTATCTTACTACTTTCATCATCAGCAAGTGGTTTAAAATTCACTTTTCACACAATCCATTTAAATTTTCACTTTTTGTCTCAAATTTCTGTATCCATTGCTATAAATGTCTTAAAGGTTCTGTTTAGTTTTAGTTTTCAAGTGGCTATTGAAAAAATGTGTTCCAGACTCTAGTCATAAACCCAATGTATGGGTGTGCAAATTTTTTTTGAGGTTGTGTTTGTGAGATAGACAGGGGAATGTCTATATCATGATCAGAATCGTGCTTCCTCCAATCCACAGCTTACAGCTTTTTATCTCGATGCGGAGCTGAACGATGTGAAGGGTTTTCATGCCTATCTTTCCCTTTACTTGAGTTGTTGTGTGTCAAACCTTTGCTTGTATGAGTTAAAGTGTGCACCTTCAGCCTCGCTCTTCCAGCTGGGTAGTGTTCACCTTGGAGTGATGGGCGAAGGCTGCAGCACCTGCTACTGGAACTGCAGCATAACATTACAACTCTTTTATCATGGAGCTATTAATTGTAGAGCAGCCAGGGATGGATAGCAGCAGCATCCACTCCTTATTTTATTGTTTTGATGGGCAAACCAGTTTCATCTTGTTGGAAATGAATTGGAGCAATTGCAACATTTTTTTGGGTAGTTTAAGACAGTCAGTTGCAAAGTTAGCAGTCTATTTATACGTCGCTTTGGTGAAGAGAATGGAAATAAAAAATAGGAGGTCTACAGCAGGCTACTGTCTGGCTACAGTTCATTTCTCTGTGTTTATCTCCCCCTCGCTCTGTCCCCAGTGAGTATGATCGGGATTTGCTTTAGCAGAGCTTGGCTGCTTCTTACAATTGTACAAAGGTCAGAGTATACATCTGGATTGTTATTTCAGCTCTGACTGAGCTCAATTACTCCCTCTCCCACTCTGATTTTACATCATTCTCAATGCTGCGATAGTGCAGCCAAATTAAGCCATCAGATGACACCGCTACCACCATGTTATATGAGCTACCTTGAACTCTGTGTGTGAGAGGTTTGCTGCCACCATCATCCTCTTATTGTGGGATCTACAGGGCTGTCTGATCCAGTGTGGTCAAAGATAATCACTGCCTAACGAGAAGAGGCTCTAGTCTTGAGCAGAATGCAGTTTATTGCAATGATAGTAATCTGGGACAGGTTACCTTAGTGATAACTATTGTTACAAAGATTGTCAAGAGACTGAGGATAACAGGTCTATCCTTTTCGAGATCTAGATCTTTTCCACATTTCCCCATCCCAATTCTTATGACATCAATAGTTTCGGTGGAGCTTATTGCAGTCTTCAGCATTAACTGTTTCAGAACTATTGCCTTATACAACACAACTTAGGCCAGTCCTTTTAATACAGCCCCAGTCTATTCTAAATTGGTCCATTCTCTGGATAATATTCCCCTGCTGCATTTTAACAAAGGTTTTGCAATTGTTTGAGTGTATAATCTTCTGTAATTAGGTTAAAATGTTAATATGGGTTGTGGAATCACTTCAGAACTCTACAGAATGGACAGAATTAAAGTGTCAGTTGAACATTTGATGGAGCAATATCAGCATTGTAACATTTTTTTACAAATTTGATGAAGCTCATGTTAATAGGTGTTTTGAATAATGTTCTATCTTGCACTGCATTGTGAAGCAGTTTGGAATGATTACAAGAAAATTGACCCTAATATTTCTGCCAAAAATCAAGTTAATACCAATCATTTTGAAGCTGGCAGCACTCAAGATGTTGCATGAATTGTTAATCACCAGAAGCTGGTGGTAATTTGCATCACTGTACTTTCACTTGAATGTAAAATACATCCTGGCCTCAATCTCTGCATGTTTACAGTTTTAGACATTAATTGCCAAAGAGACTCTCCTCAAAATGTTGGAGCATATTCTTAGTGATATCAATATCATCCTAACTGCAATGTTAACCTTCCCACACTGCTGTTTGATCTCAGTGGCCCACAACACACAAGCCTAGGAGCAAGAGTGGGCCATTCAGCCCCACCACTCTAGATCACAGCTCATCATTCAGCTCAACGGTGTATCCCATGAAGGAATTTTTAAAAAGGGCATCACTGGCTAGGCCAACATTTATTGCCCATCTTTAATTGGAGCTAAACAAATTGCTATGGATCTGAAGTCACATTTAGTCCGGACCAGGTAAGGATATTTGTGAACCAGATGGCTTTTTTCCTCCACTGACAATGGATTCAGGGTCATCACTAGATTCTTTATTCTGGATTTTAATTGAATTCAAATTCCAGCAAGGGCTGTAGCAGGATTTGAACCCAGGTCCCTACAGCTTTACCTGGGTCTCTGGATTAATGGTCTAGTGATATTACCACTAGGCCATTGCCTCCTCATGCTGTCCCTATTTCTCCTGATGTGATTAGTTAGTAACTAAAACTAGAAACGAGGGCAGCACAGTGGCTCAGTGGCTAGCACAGCTGCCTCACAGTGCTGGGGACCTGGGTTCAATTCTATCCTTGAGGGACGGTCTGTGTAGCATTTGCACATTATCCCCGTGTCTGCGTGCATTTCATCTGGATGCTTTGTTTTCCTCCCATAGTCCAAAAATGTGTGGGTTAGGTGGACTGACCATGCTCAATTGCCCATAGTGCCTAGGGATCTGCAGGCTAGGTGGATTTGTGATGGGAAATGCAGTATTACAGGGATGGGGTGAGGTGTGAGTTGGATGCTCTTCAGAGGGTCAGTGTGGATTTGATGGGCGGAATGGCCTGCTTCCACACTGTAGGGATTCTATGATTATGAAATGTACCGATTTCTCCTTCTGTCTCAAGCATACTCAATGAGGGAGCTTCTATGGCCCTCCTCTAATTCCAAACGTTTACCACATTTTGAGTGAAGGAGTTCCTCCTCATCTCTGCACAAAATAGCTTATCCTTTATTCGGGACCCCACCATCAGAAGAAACATCTTTTACCACTTCTCACACTTCAAAACTCCCAGAGAATGTACTCCTCGATCTCTCCTTGTTAGTTAGTCCCACTATCCCAGGAATCAATCTGGTACACTAGGTACAGTCTCACCTCTGAGTGATACTGTTAGACTAGTCAGCATCTGGACTCTTCATACAATGGCATCTTTATCTCTGAATGGCTTGGTGTTCCTGTGTGCTACCTTTCATTGACTTATGGCCAAGGGCATCCAGATCCCTTTGGACACCATCACACACTCTCTACCCATCTGTGACCGTTTCGTAACTACTCTGCATCTTCACGTCACGCTTATTCACAACATATTCTGTCTGCAAGTGGTTTTTAAATAATTGTTACAAGAGTGGCTGCTGTGTTGTATTGGCAGTATCACTCAATCAGTGTTTAAAACCCTTTGAAGGCTCTTTGCATTCTTCTCACAACTCAGATTTCCATCGAGTTTTGTATCAAATGCAAATACTAAAATTGACTCTGATGTGTAAACAGCTGGGGAAAATGATCTGTATGATACCCCACTGGTCACAGCCTGCCTCCCTGAGAATGACCCATTCGCACAAGCTGTCATCCTGTTAACCAATCCATAATCCATGCAAATATGATCCCCATCCTACATGCTGTTTTTATTTACTAACCCCCTGCATAGGACTTTATCCAGTCTTTTGAAAATCCAAATACGCTACATCCATTTGATCTCTTGTTGATTCCTCAAGCAATGCCCTCAAAACATCTCCAACAGATTTGTCAAGCAAAACTTCTCCTGATATCCATGTTGACACTGCCCAATCAGATGTCTATTTTCATTGTAATCAATCATTGCAACCTTTTATAGCATTAAATTGACAGAAATGGCATATAATGTGGCAAAGGTTAGAGGAAAACTTGAATTAGGAAAGTTTTTTTTTATAAAAACCAATAGAAAGCAAGAAAATACAGAGGCTAGCTAGTAATGTGAAAAAGTACAGTAAGAGCTTCTTGAAATACCAAAAAAAAGCAAAAAGCCAAAGTGAACATAGGCATCTTAGAGAATGAATTGGGGAGAAAATAATGGAGAAACGGTACATGACAAATGAGGTTAATTAATACTCTCCAGCTGTCTTCACAGCAGAAAACATTAATGGTATTCTAAGTAATGAATAATTCAGAGGTAAAAGGTGAGGAGGAAATAAACACATTAAATGGCACTGGTTTCCAAGTATCTGATACAGTTAAAGGCCAATAAGTCCCCTGAAACTGATGGGTTGTAGTAGACAATTTAAATAAAGTAGCTACTTAGATCGTGAATTCACTGGTAATAATCCTCCAAGAATCCTGGAAAAGTCTCCAAAGGATTGGAATCTGCTTATTCAGAAAAAGAGAAAAGCAAAAAAAAGCTAACTATAGCCCAGTTAGCTTAATGCCTATTCTTGGGAAAATGTTAGCGTCTATTAGAAAGGATGGAATCGAGGAATGTTTAGAAATGAACAATATGATCAAGCAGAGTCAGCACAACTTCATGAGGGTGAAATTTGACCTGACACATTCATTAGAATTCATTTGAGGAGATAATAAGTGGAACCAATAGACATTTGGATAACATTTAATACAAAATATTTGGATTTTCATCAGGGATTTGTGATAAAATATAATGTGTTAGGCTGCTTGATAAGATGAGCCCATAATTTTGAGAATAGCATAAGATATAGAAGCAGAATTAAGCCATTCAGCCCATTGGGTCTGCTCCAGTGTTTGATCATGGCTGATATGTTTCTCAAGCCCATTCTCTTGCTTTGTCATAACCTTTGATCCCTGTACAACTTTAAATACACTCAAAGACTTGGCCTCCACAGGCCTCTGCAGCAGCAAGTCCCACAGAGTCACCACCCTCTGGCTGAAGAAATCCCTCCTCATCTCAGTTCTGAACGGTCACCCCTTCATCTGGAGGCCGTGCCCTCCTGTCCCACTCTTTCCTACCAGTGGAAACGCCATCTCTGTGTCCACTCAATCCAGGCCTCCCAGTATTCTGTAAGCTTCAATCTCCCCTCATCCTTTTAAACTCCAAGTGCAGACCCAGAGTCACCAACCATCCAGCACAAGACAAGCCCTTCATCTCTGCGATCATTTTTGTAAACCTACCCTAGGCTCTCTCCAAAGCCAAAACATCCATCCTTCGACATGGCGTCCAAAATTGCTCACAATATTCCAAATGTAGTCTGACCAGAAACTTGCACAGCCTCAGTAGTACACTTCTGCTCTAGTATTCTCGCCCACTGGAAATGGGCCTGAGCATTCCATTTGCCTTTCTAAATGCCAACTGATCCTGCATGTTAACTGTAAGAGAATCCTGAACAAAAACTCCTCGGTCACTTTAGGCATCAGATTTTCAAAGCTTTTCCCCATTTAGAAAATAGTCCATGCCTCTAACCTTCCGACCAAAGTGCATTAACCTCACAATTTCCCACATTGTATTCCGTCTGCCATTTTCGTGCTCATTATTGAAGGAAAAATATACTTACATTAGAGGCAGTCCAAAGAAGATTCACTCAGCTAATACCATGAATGGAGGGACTGTCTTATGAGGAGAGTGAGTGTGGGTGGTCTATACTCATTGCAGTCTCAAAGAATGAGAGGCAACTTTATTAAAACAAACAAGATTCTTAGGAGACCTGGCAGGGTTGATGCAGAAAGGTTCTTTATCCCAGTGGGAGAGTCCAGGACCATAGGACATCATCTCAGAATAAAGGGTCACCCTTTTAAGACCTCAGTGAGGAGGAATTTCTTCACTCAGGGCATAGTGAATCAGTGGATTTTTTTACTGTGGAGGGCTGTTGAGGTTTGCTGAGTGTATTCATGGCTGAAAGAGAGAGATTTTTAATCAGTCAGGGAATTGTAGGTTATGGGGAAAAGACAGGAAAGTGGAGTTGAGGATTATCAGATCAGCCATGATCTCATTGACTGATGGGTGGATTTGACGGGCTGAATGGCCTACTGCTCCTGTGTCTTATGGTCTTCTAATAGATATCAGTATTTTCACATACTACTGACATCAGACAAACAGCCTGAGGTTCTTTTACCTTATTTTATATCTTTGCAACCTTACTGTCTTAATTCTGCAATGGTGCAGAACATAGAATTTTTGAAGATGACTCCCCAGTGTTGTCAGGAAAAGGGAATAATTGAGAGTAGACTCTTGTTCCAACAGGAACAATTGACAACCTGTACAGTTTGAGGGTTTTCTTATTTTTCTGGTCATCTCTGTTCTCCCCCTCTGAACTTAATTGTGTTTTTAATTTAACCTATTTTTCTAATCAACCTGATTCAGAGATGCTATTACACACTTCTGGAGCTAGTGGGCCTTGAACCCAAGCCTCCCAGTCCAGCAGTAGGACACTGGCACTGTGCCACAAATGCCCTGCTCCCTTTCATTTGTATGATTTTTTGTTTGATTTCGCTGCAATTTAGCTTTTCCCTTTCTCCTTGCTTGTCTTTCTTTATCAACCCTTAAACCTCCTGCATTAAGGAGGTTTAGTTCACAAAGGTCTCAAATATGCTGCAGACCTCAACACGGTGTTATCAATTTGCAAATTTGGCAGTTTTCAACCTGAGAAACCAAAGGCTGAATGAAAGTGCCTGTCCAATGGGGCAGGGGCATGAGCTGCCCACAAGCACAGAAGGATAATCTGACCATCCTGTGTGTAAACAGTCTGAATTTACCTGGATAATAACTGCAAGCATGTGAAGTATTTCCATGTCAGCTATGGCTCAGTTCCTGTCTCACTCTCTGCTGCCCGTTTGAGAGAATCGTGGGCTCACCATCCCCTCCAGAGAGACATGTACAAAGTCTAGGTGTTCCAGTGCAATTCTGAGGGAGTGCTATAGATGTCAACTTTGAATGAGACATTCGAACAAGATTCTGTATCAGTTAAGCAGAGTTTCTCTTTGTGTCCCTGGTGAGGCTTTTCTCCTTTTGAGGAACATTGCCAAGAAGAACAGTGGGTCGTGTATCTCACTGCTGTTCATAGAGCCTTGCTGTGTGTGAATTGATTGTAGAAATTGCTTACCTTACAACACTTCAAAACCATTTATTTGGTTAGAAAAGACTTTGGAATGCTCTAAAGGCTATTGCTAAATAAATGCAAGCTCTTTAGTTACATCAGAGTAGTAATATGTGTGCTTTAGCTTTTCAGTTCATGCAATTTAAAATAAACATAGAGTTTCCAATAAAATTACATTTTTCAGACAATTCTGTTTAATCTCTGAAATATTAAATATGGTATCCAGGCTGCTTCGGCTAAATTTGTAGGACCCATGCAGTGAGGTGACACTCAAAAAAAAAACACAACCCATCTGGTTCACTAATATTCTTTAGGGAAGGAATCTGCCATCCTTACCTGGTCTGGCCTACATTTTGACTCAGTGGTTGGTCAGAATGGGGTGTGGCCTAGTCGGTGATGCCCACATCCCATGGATAAATTTTATAAAAATGAAGTGGCATCATATCTGATATAGGATAACACATCTTTTACCCTGCTCCATCTCTGTCTCTCTCTACGCTGGGGTCTGTAGAATTCACTAATGTCTGCATCTTCCATCCCCAGATTCAGCTCCCAGTCTCTCCAAAACTGGGACAGAGGCTAAGCCATTAATGCTAGAACAACTGTTGGAATGAAGATACACTATATTTAATCCGACAGAGCTGTAAGTGTGTTATGACAGAGCTGCCTCTTGGATCACTATCACAGTCTATGGATGCTAAATATGTTTTCTGCCTGTTTAATGGCTCTGAGTGGAAGGAAAATACACCAACCATTAGTGTGATTTTTTTTTTCTTTAAGTAATTTTAAAATGTTAATGTTGAAGGTCGCCTTACAGTGAGAGTGGGTGATGTAGTGTAGAGTGAAATAATCTCATCAAAGTGTGTGATCTGATTGGAATGCACCAGAGACAATTGCTTCTCTGTGAATTATTTACTGTCACATCAGGCAGCTCGTCCCAGGAAGCTCTTCTATTGATTTTCTTTAACTCTCTGGCTTCCTGTATGTTCAAGATTGATATAGCTTCCCAGACAAGTGTTTTTTTGCTTAGTCCAGGTTTTCTCAACATGATACGGAAGCTGAAGGTGCTATTTCAGCGATTGTTGAGGAGAAGAAGAAATCTGGTCATAGATGGCCACAATAGAAGATGCTGTTGGGAACATCCGGAGGCGATGAAGTGGAGGTGCTAGTGTTGGACTCGGGTGGACAAACTCAGAAGTCACATGACACCAGGTTACGGTCAAACGGTTTATTTTAAAATCACAAGCTTTCTGAGCGCTACTCCTCCATCAATGACTGAGTCTTCACCCGACAAATGAGCAGCACTGTGAAAGCTTGTGATTTTCAAACAAACCTGGTGCTGTGTGACTTCTGGCAACATCAGGAGGAACTGGAATAGGCCGTCCCGTAGAACCTAGAACAGCACAGTACAGGCCCTTTGGCCCACGATGTTGTGCGAAACTTTTACCTGAAACCTAAGGTCTATCTAAACTCCATCCCTACCTTATACTAGCATCCATATGCCTATCTAACAGCCACTTAAATGCCCCTAATGAGGCCGACTCCACTACCCTCTCCAGCAATGCATTCCACGCCCCAACCACTCTCTGAGTAAAGAACCTACCTCTGACGTCTCCCCTATATCTACCTTCACTCACTTTAAAACTATGTCCCCTCGAACTAGCTACCTCCACCCTAGGGAAATGTCTCTGGCTCAGTCATCTGCCATCAGGTATGATTGCAGCTGAACTTTAATCTCAATTTCACTTTCGAATCGATCCTCCCTCCGTCACCACCCCCACAGTGCAAAGCCAGTGGGCACTCCCTCATATGTAAACCCTGAGCCCTTGTTCCGGATTCTCCCACAAGCGGAAGTATCCTTTCAGCATCCACCTGGTCAAGCCCCCTCAGGATCTTGTACATTTACAATTAAGTTACCTCTTCTGCCTGTGCTAACCTCCCGAGGATACAGGCCCAGCCAGTTTAACCTTTCCTCCAAAGGCATTCCAGGGATTAGCCTGGTAAACCTTCCCTGAACTGCTTCCATCATATTGACATCCTTTCATTTCCACTCCAGATACAGCCTCATCAATATCCTGTGTAACCAATGCTTCACCTCCTTTCTCTATAATTGAATTCTCCTCACAATAACCCAGAACGTTCTATTAGCTTCATGCTTACTCAGTGTACCTGCAGACTGACCTGCTCGAGGGGACACACATCACCCCTGCAAAAGCAGAAGATGTAACTATCATGTGGTTTTATTGACAAAATTGACACACAATGCTAGCTTTTAGAAAAAAAACTATTTGCAAAACACAGTGTACTCGGAGGTAGCACTGTGGAGCTGGAGGAACACAGCAGACCAGGCAGCATCAGAAGAACAGGAAAGTTGACGTTTCGTGTCAGGAATCCCGACCCGAAACATCAGCTTTCCTGCCCCTCTGATGCTGCCTGGTCTGCTGTGTTCCTCCAGCTGCACACTGTGTTACCTCTGACTCTAGCATCAGCAGTTCGTACTATCTCTGTACTCAGAGATAGTAGTTCTTAAAAATTTATTTCACCATTTTACACATCTGACTACATATTAACATGGTTTGGATTGTTTTTCAGGATTCCAACATCAGATTCATTTGGCTTTTAATTTTGAAATAAATCTAAATAACTAAAGGGAAGATGAGAGATACGGTGAGGAGCTAATGAGATGGAAATTGGGCTTCTCCATAGAACAGTACAGCACGTGAACAGGCCCTTCAGCCCAACATTTCTGTGCTGACCATGATGCCATTCTAAACTAATTCCACCTGCCTGCACATGGTCTGTATCCCCCTATACACTGCTGTTCATGTATCTGTCTAAATGCCTCTTAAGTGTTGCTGTTATATCTGCCCTCCCTGACAAGATGTTCCAGGCACATACCACTCTGTGACAAAAGGCCTGCCTTGCACATCCCTCTCAAACTTGTCCCCTGTCATGTTAAATCTGTGCCCTGTATTTGACACTTCCATCCTGGGAGAAGCTAGCCCCCCCCCACCCCGGCCTGTGCCCCTCTCAATTTTAGACACTTCTGTCAGGTCACTCCTCAGCCTCCAACGCTCTCGTGAAAACAATCCAAGTTTGTCCTATCTCCCCTTTATACTTAATGCACTGAAATCCAGGCAACATCCTGGTAAACCTCTCTTGTACTCGCCATCCAGCTACAAAATTGGAAAGAAAGTGCTTGTTGTATTTCACTTGGCTTAAGCCGTTCATTTCTCCAGCTTAATGTGCATGAAACAGGAGTGATTGCAATGTATCATCTGAGATCTGGGTAAAGTGTTTTTTTGAACAATAACCTTATGTTGACTATAAGACAAAATGAAAATGTTAAAACTAACTTGATGCAAAATCAGACCAGAATCTATTGCTTTTTAAAAGAGCTTATTGGAAAATATAAATAGCATTTTCATCTTCATTAATGAGCCAAATGAAAGTAATGTTTCCTTATCTTTCAGTTGATGTAGGGCTTTCAACCATCATGGAAAATGTGTAGCGGTAACCAGCTTAATGTCAGCTCTCTGTTTTCTTGATGGGGAATTGAAAACAACAGTCAGCTTATAGAAGGAGTTTTTGAATTCCTCTTAAACAATTTGACAGCATTAGGTACATAGATCATGGCATAATATTATTGAATTAAAACAGTATTTGTGCTGCATAGGCATTGGTCAGGACACAGGGATGAGTCAAACCCCCACACCTGAATGTGTAGATGCTGGGTGGCAGGCCTGGCCTCCCTTTTCTCTTTCACAGCTGACAGATATTGCTGATAACAGTGTAGCACTCCCTCAGTATACACCAGAGTCACACTTGCCTCTGGGCTGGCTTTAAAGGCAGCATTCCAGAAATCCAAAGGGAACTAACACTGAAGGGCTCGGGGTTTCTGAAAGAAAAGAGCTGTGCATTGCAGTTACCATAACTTTAAAGTGGTTTTGAGTGTGGAACAATTCCTTCAGATCATTTCAGTAAAGTGATGAAAGGAAACAAAATTATTCTAGGCCTGTCATACCATGGAAGGCAATGGTCTAGTGGTATTATTGCTGAACTGTTAATTCAGGGACCCAGGTTCAAATACTGCCATGAAATTTAAAGCCAATAAAAATCTGGAATTAGGAGTCTAGTGATAACTGTGAATCCATTGTCAATTGTTGGAAAAACTGATCCTATTCACTAATTCTTTTTAGGGAAAGAAGCTGCCCTACTTAAAAATTTTCATGTCATCTGCAAACTTACTAATTACAACTTCCATATTAGTATCAAGATTGTTAATGGAGATAACAAATTTGTAAGGGTCCCAGCACCAATCCCTGTGGTACACCACTGGTGACAGTTTTCCAATCACACAACCCTGCAGCCCAATGGTATCAATGTGGATTTCACCAGCTTCAAAATCCCGCCCCCCCTACTACATCCCAAAACCAGCCCAGCTCATCCCCGCCTCCCTAACCTGTTCTTCCTCTCACCTATCCCTTCCTCCCACCTCAAGCCGCACCTCCATTTCCTACCTACTAACCTCATCCCGACTCCTTGACCTGTCCGTCCTCCCTGGACTGACCTATCCCCCTCCCTACATCCTCATCTATACTCATCTCCATAGTCTCCATCCCTGCTCCGCTAACTTGCCTGTCTCCTCTCCACCTATCTTCTCCATTATCCACCTTCAGTCCGCCTCTCCCTCTCTCCCTATTTATTTCAGAATCCTGCCCCCATGCTCCTTTTCTGACGAAGGGCCTAGGCCCAAAACGTCAGCGTTTGTGCTCCTAGGATGCTGCTTGGCCTGCTGTGTTCATCCAGCTTCACACTTTGTTATCTCGGATTCTCCAGTATCTGCACTTCCCATTATCCCTCACCAACACCCTTTGCCTCCTGCTTGCAAACCAATTTTGGATGCAGTTTACTGACTTGGCTTGGATATTAATGGCTCTTACTTTTTGGGTCAGCCTTCCATGAGGAAATTAAATAAATGGATGTTGAATTTTTAATAAGGTCTTTTTTTCATGAAAGCTTTGTTGCTCCTTAAAATCCTATCTTTGGCGAATGATAGGTGCATGTGGTCAGTTGGTCTAATGCTTTCCTTTATATGACAGGACGTAGCTCTGAGAGCATCATTGGGATCTGTTTCTCGATAAATGCAAGTTGTTGTATGACCATAAGACATAGGAGCAGAAATTAGGTCATTCGGCCTACCAAGTCTGCTCTGCTATTCAATCGTGGCTGATAAGTTCCTCAAGCCCATTACCCCACTTTCTCCCCATAACCCTTGATCCCCTTGATAACCAAGAACCTATGTAGCTCAGTTTTAAATATACTCAGTGACCTGGCCTCTACAGCCATCTGTGGCAGTGAATTCCATAGATTCACTGTTCTGTAGAGTTTTGGTTTTGCTGTTGGTCAACATTACTGGCCCCCATTTTATGGTGTGAGGAAGATAGATTTGACAAATTGTGCACATTGTGTTTGACAGTTTCCTTAAAAGTGGACTCTTCCTCCTGTAATTTCTCTTTGAAAGGTTTTGTGTTCAGCGAATAGCCTGGCATGTTCGTCTGCCAGGAGCTTAATTAGTACATGTCTTACTGATTCGATCGGTTTAACTAAGAGAGGTGCAGTGAATACTTACATCCTGACTAATGATCTTACTCGGCCTGGAGGTGACCCTCACACTAATTTAAATCTTTGCAGCCTGTCTCTGAATTTCCAATTTTTAAGAAGAATTCATCGTTCTTATTATTAGACCCCACACTTTGAATGTTTATCCCCGGTTTTGAGAAAGTGGTAACGGGCTGTCTTTTGAACTCTCTGCTCGGGTTCTTCGGATAGTATTCAATCAAATAAACGAACAGAACTGCAGATACATCAGAAACAAAAGTAGAAATTGTTGGAAAAGCCCAGCAGATCTGGCAGCATCTGTGGAGAGAAATCGGAGTCGATGTTTCGGGTCGCGTCACCCGATCTCTGGACCTGAAATATTAACTCTGATTTCTGCTATAGCTTCTGCCAGACTTGCTGAGCTTTTCCAGAAATTTCGGCTTTTGTTTGAGTCAAATATCTGGCAGTACATTAAAAACGCAAGACTGATCTCTGACATGTTGAACTGAAAGGGGACCGATATCATGTTAGGGAGATTTGCTTTTCTATTCTGAAGCCTTTAAACCCATGTGGGGATGGCAGTGGGGAGTTGGGGGGGCGGGGAGGAGCACTCTAGTAGTTAGAATAATAAGATGGACAAGGATAATTCTGAAGCCAAAGAGAGTGAGTCAATTAGAAAAAGCAAGCAGGAACATGTCAGTGAAGAAAGTAACTCTGAAGAGTTAAACGGCATTTATTTTAATGCAAGGGGCTTTGCAGGTAAGGCCGATGATCCGAAGGCGTGTGTGGGACATTCCCAGCTATCACAGAAACATGGCTGAGGGAGGGGCAGGACTGGCACCTCAATGTTCTGGGGTTTTAGGTGATATAGGAAGGATAGAAAGGGAGCCAGGAGGGGACAGGGAGTAGCATTTTTTTATTTGGGAAAATATTACTACTGTACTTAAATATGAAATTTGTGAGGAATCGTCCAGTGAAACCTAGAAATAAGAAGGGGCTGTGATAGGATTGCACTGTAGACCCCCCCAGTAGTCTGCAGGAAACTGGTGAGCAAATGTGTAAATAGACCTCTTATATCTGTAAGAATAATCGGGTTGTAATAGTAGAGAATTTTAACTTCTTAAACATAGACTGGGACTGCCATACTGTTAAGTTGCAGGTAGAGTCCGTGATTAAGAAAGCGAATGTAATATCGTTGTTTATCTCAAGAGGGTTGGAATATAAAAGCAGCGATGTGCTTCTGAGGCTTTATAAAGCTCTAGTTAGGCCCCATTTAGAATACTGTGTCCAATTTTGGGCCCCACACCTCAGGAAGGACAGACTAGCCCTGGAGCATGTCCAGCGGAGATACACAAGGATGATCCCTGGGATGGTAGGTTCAACGTATGATGAACAGCTAAGGATCCTGGGATTGTTCTCATTAGAGTTTAGAAGGCTGAGGGGAGAGCTAATAGAAACTTACAAGATTAATGTATGGCTTAGAAGAGGTAGATGCTAGGAAGTTGTTTCCATTAGGCGGGGAGACTAGGACCCGTGGGCACAGTCTTCAAATTAGTGGGGGTAAATTTAAAACTGAAATGAGATGACATTTCTTCAGCCAGAGAGAGTGGTGGGCTTGTGGAATTCATTGCTGCAGAGTGCAGTGGAGGCCGGGATGTTGGATGCCTTCAAGGCAGAGATCGACAAATTCTTGATCTCACAAGGAATCAAGGGCTACGGGGAGAGTGCAGGGAAGTGGTGTTGAAATGCCCATCAGCTGTGATTTAAATGGCGGAGTGGACTTGATGGGCCTAATGGCCTTACTTCCGCTCCTGTGTCTTATGGTTTTAAGTGCTTGGATGGTGAGGAAATTGTTAAATGTGTTCAAGAAAATTTTCTTTATCAGTATGTAAATGTACACACGAGAGTAGGAGCAACACTTGACCTTCTATTCTGAAGTAAGGCAGGGCAAGAAGGGTCGAGACCCGAAATGTCAGCTTTCCTGCTCCTCTGATGCTGCATGGCCTGCTGTGTTCATCCAGCTCTACACCACCTTATTTGAGATCCAGGGTAACTTGGCAAGATCCAAATGGGCTTAGCAACAGGAGACAGAAGGTGATGTTAAAAGACTGTGTTTTGTGACTGGAACCTGTGTGCAGTGGCTTATCACAGGGATCAATGCTAGATCCCTTATCGTTTGTGATAAGTTTAGATGAGATGCAGATAAGTGTGTGTGAGAATGTGAGATAAGTAAGTTTATGAAGGATTGAAAGTTTGTCCAGGTGGTCTGCAGCGAGGAGGAAGATACAACAGGATTAGTCAGATAGACAGATCAATAGCAGAAAGAGTTTAGTGATAATGGGAACTGCAGATGCTGGAGAATCCAAGATAACAAAGAGTGGAGTTGGATGAACACAGCAGGCCAAGCAGCATCTCAGGAGCACAAAAGCTGACGTTTCGGGCCTAGACCCTTCATCAAACATCTCTGAAGAAGGGTCTAGGCCCGAAACGTCAGCTTTTGTGCTCCTGAGATGCTGCTTGGCCTGCTGTGTTCATGCAGCTCCACACTTTGTTATCGCAGAAAGAGTTTAACCTTGCTAGGTGTGGAAAATGGACAAGACAAGGGAATACTCAATAAATGGCAGGACACTAGGAAGCTCAGAGGAACAGAAGGACCTTATGGTATGTGTCCACAGATCCCTGAAGGTGGTGGGGCAGGTTAATGATTTAGTTAAGAAGGCTCAGGGGATACTTGTTTTTATCGGGGAGGTTATGTTGATGTTGTACAGGACCTTGGTCAGGCCACAGCTGGAATACTGTGGGCAATTCTGGTTACCGCACTGTAGGTAGGGATGTGATTACACTGGACAGGGTACAGGGGATATTCACCAGGATGTTGCCTGGGGCGGAGTATATCAGTGATGAAGAGAGGCTGGATAAACTCATGTGTTTTTCTGGAGCAGAGAAGGCTGAGGCGGGGGATGTGATTGAGGTGTGTAAGATTGAGGGCCATGGACAGGATGAATAGAACACAGTTGTTCCCCTTGTTTGAAGATCAATAAAAAGGGAGCATAATATTATGGTGAAAGGCAGGGGGTGTGGGGGGAATTTGAGGATAAGATTTTTCACCCAGCGAGTGGTAGGAATCAGGAATGCATTCCTTGGGAGGGTGATTCAGGTGGAAAATCTCACAACCCTTAAAAAGTGCTTTGACGAGCACTTGAAATGCTACAACACTGAAGGCCTTGAGCCAAGTGCGGGAAAGTGGGATATGTGTTGATTTAGAATAATTCTTTCATTGGTGTAGATGGGCAGAAGGGCCTCTTCTGCACTGTATGATTCAAAACTGGTTTGTTACAGATTCAAATTTGCATTCTGACTCAAAGCATTGGTGCATAAGTCTATTGCACCACAACTTCTAAAAACCAGTGAAAGACTCAGCCTCTTCTGTTTGTGTCTTGACACCTGATTTATACTTTGATTTGGGGTCAGTGCAAAGTTCTTGGAAGAAGGTACAGGAGGTTTGGTCACAACACCACATGCAGCAAAAAGGTCAGATTAAGACAACTTCTAAAACATTCCAACGTAAAGTTCATGTGACAATAAATGTCTATTCAATTCTATTTCTGGGTATGCAACACCTCCCAATACGTCAGCTCTGAGCAGTAACACTGAGTTTGATGTTACTTAGCACATTTGATGGAAAAATGTAGAATTGGGGTGACAAGTCAAGGATTTTTAGCACAAATACCGACACACTAATGTTTTCGAACACATTTATTAATAAACACACAGAACTAAACCAGCAAAATCAGTTGCTAAATACCTAATCAATGCTGTTATGTGTTATTGCAGTGACAGAAGAAATCTTTGTTCTCCCTCCAGTACCAGAGAGTTTACAAATATTAATAGAAAGCAAACTCATTTCTACAGCTCTATTTCTTTCCCACTCACTGGAGAAATGCTATGCTCAGTAACAGTAGAAAATACTCATTCAACAATGTGAGCAAATCCATATTCTAATAAATTGCTGCACATTTAATTTATGGAGCTGTTTAATCTGCAAATGCATTTATAACTGTGGGTTATTGTGAAGTACAAATGATCTGACTGGCCTGTTGCCTAGTAATGACGAAGCACGCTCTCTGGAAATGTAGCAGTATCTTCTGATTGAACATAGCCAGCAATGAAATAAAACTCTGCCCCACAAACTGATTCATTGCTTTTGGGGTCCTCCTGTTGACAGGGGACCTACCCAAGCTCATATCTCAGTGGTTTTGGATACCCCAGTGACTGGGGAATAGCAGGGAAATATGCCAAACCAATCGTGAGCATTACCTTAATCTGACCTTTTTGCTGCATGTGGTGTTGTGACCAAACCTCCTGTACCTTCTTCAAAGAACTTTGCACTGACCCCAAATCAAAGTATAAATCAGGTGTCAAGACACAAACAGAAGAGGCTGAGTCTTTCACTGGTTTTTCCAGGAGCAGGTTTGATTTACACTATCACTGCACGATTGATGTCATGTGAAATCATTCCACGCTGAGGTGCAAACCCTTCAAAGTCATTGCACTGTGGTGATCTCAAAATGATCTACAAAATTGCTAACCCTGCTGAACATCTGTAACCTCCTGTATTCAGCGACATAACTGGCACTGCACTTTTGCCAATACCAACTGGGAAACGCCTGGCCCATTTTATACCTGAGACCCAAGGGGGTTGAATGTGTGTTTGGTTTTGTTTCAGGATCTTTAGGGACCCCTGTGGGGGTGATGTACCTATGCTGCATGCTCCATAGTATGTGCTTGGAGATATTCCACTCGTCCTCCCTGATAAACACATAAAGAATGATGCCAATGGCTGTGTTTGATGCAGTCACTCACTGCATTGCTGTAGCAACAGGACAACTAGTCCTGCTTGGATATTAACTGAAGCATCTTTTCCTGCAGCTGCCCTTCCATTGCCACGTTCAGAACTGATGGAACAGAAGACAGTGTTCTGTAACTCAGCAGGAACCCAGAGTAGAACATAGTAACATACATATAATAGTGCAGCAGGAGAACAGGCCCTTCAGCCCATCATGTCTGTGCTAACCATGATGCCTTCTGAAATTAATCCTTCCTGCCTGTACGTGGTCCTTATGCCTCTATTCCCTGCATGTTCATGTCTGTCTAAATGTCTTTTAAACATTGCTATTGTGTTTGCTTCCACTACCTGACACCTTCCAATCTCTGCGTTAAAAGAAAAAATGTGCCTCTTACATTTCCTTTTAGACTTTTCCCTTCTCACCTTTAAACTTGTATCACCTGATATCTGACATTTCTACATGGGGCAATCCCTCCAACTATCCACCCTATCCATGCGTTATATACTTCTATCAGATCGCTCTCGGCCTCCAATGCTGTAGTGAAAACAATCCAAGATTGTCTACCCTCTCCCGATAGCTAACACGCTTCACTCCAGGAAACATCCTGGCAAACCTATTTTACACCCTCTCCAAAACCTCCACACCTTCCTGTTGTGTGGTGACTAGAATTGCACACAATACTCCAAATGTGGCCTGAATAAAGTCATATACAGCTGTGGAATGACTTGCCAACTTTTATATTCAGCTCCCCAACTGATGAAGGCAAGCACGCCATATGCCTTCTTTACCACCTCATCTACTTGTGTTGCCACTTTCAGAGAGCCATGACCTTGCACCCCAAGATCCTCTGTATATCAATGCTCCTAATGATCCTGACACTTACTGTATATGTTCGTCTTGCATTTGGCCTTCCAAAATGCATCACCTCACACTTGTCTGGATTAAACTCCAATAACTATGAGGTGATGCATAAGATAACATTTGGAAATGTATGAGACAGGTCAGATCGTTGTTTCATTCTCCAGATTAACAGATTTCTTTGTTTGGGAAACATTTAGCACCCATGTCCCATACTCGAACATTCCAGATATTGTTCGCTCAGGTGATTTTCCCCCATCCCTGAAAGAAAAGTGTATACATTGTTATCTTAATTCATTCATCACTTAAGAGCCAAAATCTTTGCTGTTGGTCTGTAGTTGTGAGGGACTTCCTTTCCTCCATTTCCTGAAGGACATTAGGCAGCCAGACACTGAGGGACCTGTGATATTTCCAAGTGAATATGGTGAGTGGCTTGGAGGGGATCTTACAGATGGTGGTGTTCCCATGTATCTGCTGGCCTTGTCCTTCTAGGTGGAAGTGGTCGTGTGTTTGGCTGGCAAAAGATCTTTGAATTTCTGCAGAGAATCTTGTAGATAGTACACACTGCTGCTACTGAGTGTCAGTGGTAAAGGGAGTGGATGCTTGTGGATGTGGAGCCAGTCAAGCGGGGGCTGCTTTGTCTTGGATGGTGTCAAGCTTCTTGAGTGTTGCTGGAGCTGCACCCATCCAGGCAAATGGGGAGTATTCCATCACATTCCTGACTTGTGCCTTGTCAATGGTGAACAGGCTTTGGGGAGTCAGGAGCTGAGTTACTCGCTGCAGGATTCCCAGCCTCTGACCAGCTTTTGTAGCCGCTGTGTTAATGTGGTGAGTCCAGTTCAGTCTCTGGTTCCCTACGCTCTAACAGTGAATACACTTTCGAAGAGAAAAGTGTGTCATGTTGTGAATGGTAATGATTCTGAAAAGGTTCATTCTAAAAATCACATTAAGCTGCATAGTTGGCTGATGTCATCAAGGCTTGGCTGGGGAGAGTATAGACCGTCATTGACACAAATTCTTGTAGTCTTCGTAACAACATCAAATAAACTTCTGTAGCTTGGACCTGAGGGTTATAATGCAAAAAGCTGCTGCTTCTTTTAAGACAAAGTACATTGAGATGTCAAACGAATGAATGAATTAGGAGCAAAGGTCTACCATTTGGCCCCTTGAGCCTGTTGTACTGTTTGTTCAGGTCATGGCTGATCTGTTAGTGTTTTGACTCCCAGGTTCCCATCTACTGTAGTGACCTGTGATTCTTGATCGGCAATCTAACTATTACTTTAAAAGTGGTCTTCAACACCTTTGGCAAGCCTTTGCCGAGCCTTTGGCATTGATCTTTAATTCGTCATTGTCTACAGGAATAATGCCAGACGACTGGAGGGTAGCGAATGTGGTTCCCCTAATCAAGAAGGGGAGTAGAGACAACCCTGGTAATTATAGACCAGTGAGCCTTACCTCAGTTGTTGGTAAAGTGTTGGAAAAGATTATAAGGGATAGGATTTATAATCATCTAGAAAAGAATAAGTTGATTAGGGATAGTCAGCACGGTTTTGTGAAGGGAAGGTCGTGCCTCACAAACCTTATTGAGTTCTTTGAAAAGGTGACCAAACAGGTAGATGAGAGTAAACTGGTTGATGTGGTGTATATGGATTTCAGCAAGGTGTTCGATAAGGTTCCCCACAATAGGCTATTGTACAAAATGCGGAGGAATGGAATTGTGGGAGATATAGCAGTTTGGATCGGAAATTAGCTTGCTGAAAGGAGACAGAGGGTGGTAGTTGATGGGAAATGTTCATCCTGGAGACCAGTTACTAGTGGTGTACCACAAGGGTCGGTGTTGGGTCCACTGCTGTTTGTCATTTTTATAAATGACCTGGATGAGGGCGTGGAAAGATTGGTTAGTAAATTTGCAGACGACCCTAAGGTCGGTGGAGTTGTGGATAGTGACGAAGGATGTTGTAGGTTGCAGAGAGACATAGATAAGCTGCAGAGCTGGGCTGAGAGGTGGCAAATGGAGTTTAATGCAGACAAGTGTAGGGTGATGCACTTTGGTAGGAGTAACCGGAAGGCAAAGTACTGGGCTAATGGTAAGATTCTTAGTAGTGTAGATGAGCAGAGAGATCTCGGCGTCCATGTACACAGATCATTTGAAAGTTGCCACCCAGGTTGACAGGGCTGTTAAGAAGGCATACAGTGTTTTAGCTTTTATTAATAGAGGGATTGAGTTCCGGAACCAAGAGGTTATGCTGCAGCTGTACAAAACTCTGGTGCGGCCACACTTGGTGTATTGCGTACAGTTCTGGTCACCACATTATAAGAACGATGTGGAAGCTTTGGAAAGGGTGCAGAGGAGATTTACTAGGATGTTGCCCGGTATAGACGGAAGGTCTTACGAGGAAAGGCTGAGGGACTTGAGGCTGTTTTCATGAGAGAGAAGAAAGTTGAGAGGTGACTTAATTGAAACATATAAAATAATCAGAGGGTTAGATAGGGTGGATAAGGAGAGCCTTTTTCCTAGGGTGGTGATGGCGAGCACGAGGGGACATAGCTTTAAATTGAGGTGTGAAAGATATAGGACAGATGTCAGAGGTAGTTTCTTTACTCGGAAAGTAGTAAGGGAATGGAACGCTTTGCCTGCAAGGGTAGTAGATTCGCCAACTTTAGGTACATTTTAAGTCGTCATTGGATGAGCATATGGACGTACATGGAATAGTGTATTTTAGATGGGCTTCAGATCGGTATGACAGGTCGGCACAACATCGAGGACTGAAGGGCCTGTACTGTGCTCTAATGTTCTATGTTCTATGCTCTCAGGCAGAGTTCCAAAGTTGCTCAACCTCCTGAGAGACAATTTGTCGTGAAATTTCTGAAAAGTTAGTAAAAGTGCAGTCTGGTGTAACGCAGATTTAATGTCTTGTGCTGTTTTGTTGTCAGACTTTATTGGGAGGACAGGTTTTGTATAGTTGGCAACACGCATGTGACTATATATTTGCACAGTATGCTTAGAAAGCAGCAGTACCAAAGTGCAATTTGAAACGTTGCTGTCCAGAAGTTTTTAATTGTATTCATTGTGAAGCAGAAGGAAATGAATATGTAACGCTCCCAATTCCCTCTGCACTGCCTCAAATTGCACAAGGGAGGAGGAACAGTACCAAATATATCCCACCTTCTTTGGGGAGGTGAATGTCTAGTGGTATTATTGCTGGACTGTTTATCCATTCTGGGGACCTGGATTCAAATCCCACTTTGGCAGAAGGTAGAATTTAAATTCAATAAATATCAATAAATATTCAATCAAAAACCTAATGATGACCATAAATCCATTGACTGATTGTCAAAAAAGACCCACCTGGTTCACTGCTGCCCTTCAGGGAAGGAAACTACCATCCTTACCTGGTCTGGCCTACATATGACTCCAGACTCTCAGCAATGTGGTTGACTCTTAACTGCCCTCTGGGTAATTAGGGATGGGCAATAAATGCTGCCTGGCCAGAGATCCCCTCATCCCATGAATGAATAAAGAAGAACAGTGGGGCCACTTGAACCTTTCCCTCAGATTACTTTAACAATAAATCAATCAATGATTTCTGCGTATGATGCATTTATATTTTTTGCTGCATTTTGTTATTTTCATCATTATTCATTCCTGTACGTTATATAAATCCCCAGGGTCTGATAGGATTGTTCCCAAAATATTGAAGGAGGCAAGGGAGGAGATTACTGGGGCCTTGTTAAGGATATCTTTGTTTGTGGCTAAATAGGAATACAATGTCCCAGAACACTGAAGAAAGCCAATGTTGTTTATTTGTTTAAGAAGAGCAACAGGGATAATCCAGGAAATTATAATCCAGGAAGGTCACCGAGGGATGCAGTAGGGTGTTGATCAGCTGGAAAGTTGGTTAGAGAAATGGCAGGTGGGAGTTTAATTTGGACAAGTAAGAGGTGATGCGTTTTGGGATGTCAGATGCAACAGGAAAGTTTATATTACATGGCAGGACTCTTTGCAGCATCCAGATGGATATAGTTCCCTGAAAGTGGCAACACAAGTGGATATGGTGGGAAATAAGGCATACAGCACTTTTTTTTTCTTCATTTATCAGGGCATTGAATATAAAAGTTGACAAGTCAGGTTACAAAGGTGTAATATTTTGGCCAGGTCGCATTTGGAGTATTGTGTGCTGTTCTGGTCACTGCACTGCACAAAGGATGTGGAAAAGGGAGCAGAAGAGGTTTACCAGGATATTCCCCAGATTGGGACGCATTAGATTTAAGGGGAAATTGGAATAATTTGGATTGTTTTCTTTGGAGTATTGGAGGCTGAGGATTGACCTTGAGAGAAGTTTATAAAATTGAAAAGCATGGATAGGTGGAGCCTTTTTCCCAGATGGAAATGTCAAATTTTAGGGGGCATAGGTTTAAAGAGAGAAGGGGAGGTTTAAACGAGATGAACAAGGCACAGAGGGTGGTAGGTGCCTGGAATGCACTGCTAGGGGAGGTGGTAGAGCAGATTGGTTGGTAACATTTAAGAGGCATTTAAACAGACACATGAACAGCCAGGGAGTAGAGGGATATGGACCATGTGCTGTTAGAGGGGGTTAGTTTAGAATGGCATCATGGTCAGCACAGACACGGTGGGCCAAATGACCTATTCCTGTGATAAGGTCTATGTTCTATTCCCTTGATAAAGCTAGAAATTCTTTTAAATTTTGAGGAAATGGCACATTTCAGCCTCTTACGTGGCGGGAACTGTGGAACAACTTAATAACCTTGAGCTATGTAGGATGTGTGGTTTTTATCAGAGTATCAGTTCTCTGTTCCATGGAGCACTGAGAGGTTTAGGAGCTGGCATGTATCAGTTTCCATTTGGTAAACTTCCAAATATCCTGCTTCATGAGACTAGCGCTGTGGAGGACAGGAGGAGCTCAATCATCCCATCGTATGTGTACCTCATTCTGAATTGGTCCCACTCTTGAACTTTTTCCTGCATTCCTACCAATGTCTTTCTTCTCCAGGATATATTATTTTTGGGAAGCCTCAGGGTGAAGCCACCATTCAGGCAGGCAGTTTTCACCTGCTCTCACTGAGGTATTGAACTAGGAAAAGGAGAGTGGTTCTTAATCACTGCTTCCACATGAAGCCTGAAATTGACAGAAGCTCTTAGGATTGACGCAGACATCAGATTTATTTTACAGGTGACGGAGTCAGACAGGATTTTGTTATATAATTGATGGGAGCTGACCCACAGGGGACACTTCCTTGGAACTCCAACCTACATGATGTTGATATCAAACCAATTGTGGAGTCTCTTAGCACATTAAAAGCCGTAAAGCAAACCCCTTATTTTGTTTTTTATAAATCAGTGACAAGCTCTCTGGGGGACTGTTGGAGCTTCCAACAACAAAAGTACAAACCTCTATCCTAACTCTGAGCCCTGCCCTTGTGCAGCCTGACCTAACCCTGCCTTCAGTCCAGCAACATTTTGATTATAAAATTCTCATCAGTGTTTTTAGTTCCCCTCTGCAACCAGGCACCTCTGTGTGACCGTGTTTAACCTCACAACACTCTCAGATGTTTGAGCTCCTCTGATATACATCGCCTGACTGTTGGTGGCCATTCCTTTACTTGTAGTTTTTAAATTCCATAATTCCTTCTCTGACTATTTCTGACTCTTCATTTCCAAAGAGCTAGTGCAGACACTGTGGGCTGAATGGCCTCCATCTGCATTATAACAATTCTGTGGTGCTCTGTTCCTTTGTCGTGACTTGAAACTGAACTCTGCCCACATTTCTCGGTCAGCTGTCCCAATACTGCTTTGTGTAATTCAGTGTCATTGGTGAGATCAGGCCCCAGAGAAGCACTTTGAGATGTTTAATTACATTGAAAGCATTTTAAAAGTATGATTTATAAATAATAAAAATTTTTAAAATACAAATGGTTTTGACCGAATGCTCAATCTGATGCCACCAACTGGTAAAGTCTTCAATCACTGAGGTACCGTTTAGTCAGAATAAGTCAAAGCGAACCTCTTCCACACAGGAATGAGAATCCTAATCATGAGGCAAATGAGCATTGCTGTGACATTTACAATGTATCCTCTCGGCAAAGTTCTGGTATCTCTAACAGAATTATTTTAATAAAGAAAGGGCATTATATAAATGTCTTTCATGACACACTGTGAATTATTGTATAATTCTTCACACATTGGCTGGTGGCAGTTTGCAATTTATTCCTGCAAGTAATCATTACAGATAGATCGGTCATGAATTTCAGGTTGATAATTTTTATTTGTTGAGCCCAGTTATCCAAGAAGCTAAGGTGTGTATGTGAGGTGAGGTAACCATGATCTCATTGATTGGCACAGCAGGCTCAAGGCCTTGAGTAAACAGCCTACTCCTGTAATGCAATAGAGTACTTTGAATTGTTGTCGTTATAATAATGTAGGAATTACCGCAGCAAACCAATAGCAGACTTCTGTGAATCCAGGATGTTAATGATCAATTCAACACACCTAGTGATATTGTTTCACATATAAATGTTCATGGCGAATACAGTAAACACTCTCTTGTATATAGCGATCGTGCTATGTGACCTTTTGGATTCACAGGGGACGAGAGAGGGGTAGAGGGAGGCCTAGATTTTGAATCTGTGGCCGGGTAGCCGTCCTGCACTGGGGTTTCAGAACTGATTCTTCACCTCAAAGTCTGAATCTTTGTGCATGCGGCAGGCTTTAACCCACCCTCCAGAATAAAACTTGGCACTGGCTTCCAGCCCGTGTGGAGAAGACCTTGCAACCTAGGAGGATACCTCCAAAGGGCTCAGAATACTCCATCAGGCCACCAACTCTGATCTCCCCACACCCCACTCTGTACCTCACTGTGCCCCATGATGGAAAAATGTCGGTGGCAGTAGCTCAGGACCCTTAACTGACCCACAGATGAGTGGTTTTTACCTAATTCTTCCCTTTTTGTTGGGGGGTGGTGGTCCTGGAGAAAGGAAGGGCTGCCCCGTAGCTTCCCCAAGGTAATGAACTCATCTTTATGCTCTGCCATTCTACCTTGGGGTGAGGGTGAAATCAAGTTCAGTGCCTGAAGCAGTTTTTGAACCTGTCGTCTAATGGGAATGCTGCCTGTGAACCTTGGTTGACACCAAATCTGACAGTATTGGAGGTTAGGTCGAATTGTGGACTTATCTATATTTCACAGAACAAGAAGTAAAAACACTGCAGATCTGGTTCTTTGGAAGCCTAACCTCCAGTAATAGTGTCCAACTACAGCTTTTAAATTTTCCAACAACTTGTGTCTCTTGAACACCTTCTGGGAAATGGTCACACAGAATTGGGTAGCTTCCATTTACAGAGAAAGATTATTTAGTCCAACAGGTGTTTTTAAGCCACTTCTCCATTTTATTTCACCAATTGGCACCACTCCTTTTCCTTTTGTCCTTTTAAACATTTCCCAACCCTCCCTTAAATGTAGCCAAGAGACCACAAGGTATAGAGCTGGATGAACACTGCAGGCCAAGCAGCATCAGAATTTCTGAAGAAGGATCTAGGCCCGCAACATCAGCTGCTTGGCCTCCTGTGTTCATCCAGCCCTACACCTTGTGATCTCAGATTCTCCAGCATCGGCAGCTCCTAACAGCTCTTAAATGTAACCGTGCTGTTTTGGGTAGAATGACATCATGTGAGTTCAATGCACTAAGCTTTTATTTTGTGGGTATTGAGTCGCAAATTCTGTGTTGAATTTGTTAGTTGGGTTTGGCTATTTTAAATTTGCGGCTCAGAGATTTGGTCTCTGGCTGTACTGTCATCACAGTTCAACGTGCATCACGTGCAGATAAAAAATTAAATGCTGAACATGTGAGGAAATTATAACCAATGGCACACATTCCTTTCCCTCACCCAGACAACAGAACACAGTGTTTATTGCTTGAGTAAGTAACTTGCTCCCAGGATCATCTGTCTGAGCCATCACTAATCCCAGGGCTATCAAGCTATGTAGGTTTACTCCTGGGGGAAGGTAGTGCTGCCTGTATTATTCTTGCCAATCCACTACCAACACCCACCCCCCCCCCCCCCAAAACACACACACACACACACACACACACACACACACACACACACACACACACACACACACACCCCCCCCCCCCCCCCCCCTCTTCAGGACATGCCCCGCAGGAAATTATGAAAGGCATTCTGTCAAAAGTTTCTAGGAGAGCCAAAGCTGCCAGCTCCCTATTGAAATATCTCCAAACGCCTTTAGAAGATTTTCATAGTAATCACATTTCTAATAAAACAGGATTTAGTGTGTTGGGTTCTTTTTTAAATTTGGAGGTTCAACAGTTTAATTTCTGACTGGGATGCCTCTGGGCAGCCTGAACCTTTCTAATACACTGTTGTGTTGTTTTATGATGACTGTCTAGAGCAAATCATGTTCAACATAGCACTCGGTGACGTTAAACTGACAGAAGTCCAGTGTTCTTCATGAAGTTAAGTGAATGTGTTTTACGAATGAGTGGGCTGTAGTAATAGCCTGAGGGGGAGAGAGCTTGTAGACCCCAGATGCTGTCTTGTTGTAGTTTACAAAGTTGGCACCAGCTTCGCCAGTTGTTATTTCAATCAGGTCAAACAGCAAAGATTCTGCATCTGGCTCATTTAAAAAAGAACACTGTATTCATTTTGATGCTATATTTAATCAAAGTTTTAAAATAAATACAATCATGCAACAAAAATATGCTCATTTGGCCCATCATGTTGTTGCTGGCCCCTATGAAATAACTCTCCAATTAATTCACTCTGCAGCTCTTTGTACAAAGCTCTGCAACTTCCTTCCATTTCGAAGCAATATCCAACTCCCTTTGAAAGCTGCCCCTAGATCTGCCTTTTCATATGGAGTATTCCAAATCCCAGCAATTCAGTGCAATGGTTTTCATCATTTTACTGGTTCTTTTGCAAAGTCTGAATTCTGTGTCCTCTTGTTAATGAGTGTCCATCAGTGTTGCAGAATAGCAGGAACTGCAGATGCTGGAGAATCTGAGATAACAGGGTGTAGAACTGGATGAACACAGCAGGCCAAGCAGCTTCAGGGGAGCACAAAGAAGGGTCTAGGCCTGAAACATCAGCCTTCCTGCTCCACTGATGCTGCTTGGCCTCTGTGTTCCTCCAGCTCTACACCTTATTATTCCATCAGTGTAATTATTTGTTCCTCATTTAGTCTATTGAGACCTCTCATGCAGTGCAATACAAACCCATATCTGATGGGAACTGACCTAGCCATAATCCCACAACTTCCTGATTCCATTCACTAGGCTTTCTTTATTCACTCCTGAGATTTGGACTTTGCTGACTGGGCCAGCCTAGTTGTTCTTGATGGTGGTGAGCTATTTACTTGAACCTCTGCAGCCCATGTGCTGCAGGCAGATCCATGAAGCCCTCAGGGAGGGAGTTCCAGGATTTTGATGCAGAGATGCTGAAGAAACTGTGATGTATTTCCAAGTCATGATGACTGGCATGGAAGGGAACTTGAAGGTGGTGGTGTTTCTATGTCTTTTTCCAATTCCTGGAAGCATGGCACTCCATGAAGCATGCTATTAATAAACACATTGAACTCAACCCCATATGCATTCCACTACGGAGGAAACCCGGAAGTGAGGCAACCCATTGCAACGGACCCCAGAGTTTAAAAACCAGGCGGGGAAACATACCGACGCTTCATCAGAGACTGCACTGAGGATGTTACCAAACACGGTAATGAAATGTCTGCGGAACAACAAACCAGCTTGGCGAGCCACCCAACCTCAACACCCACAACAGAGCTACAGATCTACTCCAAAACCTTAGATACAAATTGCTGCCACTGAGCGTCAGTGCTGGAGGGAGCGGATGCTTGTGCGTGTTGTGCTTTGCCCTGGATGATGTCAAGCTTATTGCGTGTTGTTGGGACTGCACCCATCCAGGTAAGTGGGGAGTATTCCATCACACTCCTGACTTGTGCCTTGTAGATGGTGGACAGGCTTTGAAGAGTCAAGAGGTGAGTTTATTTTTCATTCATTCTCAGGATGAGGCTGTCACTGGCCAGACCTGGTAAGGATGGCAATTTCCTTCCCAAAAGGGCATTAATGAACCAGGTGGGCATTTCCAATAATCAATAATGGATTCACGGTCATCATTGGATTTTTATTGAGTTTGAATTCCACCATGGCATAATTCAGACCAAAGTCCCCAATCCATTAACTGGGTCTCTGGATTAACAATCCAGTGATAATACCACTGGGCCTTCACCTCCCTAGTTACTTGCTGCAGGATTCCTGCCCTCAGACCTGTTTTCATAGTCACTATATTTATATGCACGGCTACACCCCTTAACGCAGGCGCCAACTTTGGCCCACGTTCATGCCTGTAAGAAAGCTCAAAGACAAAGCAGCTCAACAGTGAAGCTGCACTTGGAGTTCATTGCAAATGTTGTTTTTTTGGATGTCAACAAAATAATGAGAGACTGACAAAGGGTGGAAGAAGGACTGCGTAAATAGAAATCAGGGCCTGCTCAATAAAGGAATAATCACAGATTTGGAGAGATGATTCAGCAAGAGACATGTTGAGATTCTCATTGTAACTATTTGGTTCCTCTGGTTTGTTCAGCTCTCTGCATTGCTGTTTACCCATTGTTTTCACACTGCTGCTTTTGTTTGGTAGATTTCTTGTTTGTTCCCCATTCTATCAAATTACTACACCATAGCCAGTTTGATTGTAGTTTGGTCTTTTAGGGTAAAGATGAAAAGAAATCTCTTCATGGATGATAAGGAGCCTGTGGAATTCTCTATCGGGAGATTAGTTATTTTGAAACAGAAACCAAAGAGATTGAGAATCTGAACTTTCTGATGAAAGAGCATCAACCTGAAATATTGAATAAAAACTGAAAGAACTGCAGAACAGAAAGGGTCACTGGACCTGAAACGTTAAATCTGATTTCTTTTCACATATGCTGCCAGACCTGCTGAGCTTTTCCAGCAACTTTTGTTTTTGAACCTGAAATATTGACTTAGTTTCTCCCCACACTTGCTGCCAGACCTGCTGAGTTTCTTCAGCATTCTCACTGCATTGTTAATGTGTTTGTTTCTGTTTCCAAGTCTGGAGTTCTTTATTTTGATTTCTGTTCAGGGCACATTGGGTTGAATTCCCCCACTGAAATTTGAATTCAGTTAACAAATCTGAAATTCAGTGATAATGGGAACTGCAGATGCTGGAGATTCCAAGATAATGAAATGTGAGGCTGGATGAACACAGCAGGCCAAGCAGCATCTCAGGAGCAAAATTCAGTATTCAGTACTATTCTAATGTTGACCATGATCATTGTTTTTGTTTTCAGAAATCTGTAGCGTTTTTAAAAGGTAGCTCACCACCACCTTCTCCAGGCCATGATGTGGGACTGGGGTGGACAAGGTCAGAAATTGCACGACTCCAGGTTACAGTCCAACAGGTTTATGTGAATTCACCAAAGTTCTCCGAAAGCTTGTGATTTCAAATAAACCTGGTGTTGTGTGATTTCTGACTTTTTCCAAGACAACCACGAATGGATAATAAATGCTGACCGCAGCAATGGTGCTCACATCCTGTGCATGCACATTAAAATATCGCTTTCCAAATTTGTTTATTTTGTACTCTGAAGTTAACTGAGTCTCACAATATTTATTAGTTTCTCACAATTAACAAAAGTAACCTCTTCCATTCTTCCTGCCAATGTGCTAAACTTTATATTTTTCATTTTATCCATTCCATTTGCCACCTCCTGACCAATCCTTTAATCGTGAGACAGTAGGAACTGCGGATGCTGGAGAATCTGAGATAACAAGGTGTAGAGCTGGATGAACACAGCAGACCAAGCAGCATCAGAGGAGCAGAAAAGCTGACGTTTCGGGCCTAGACCCTCCTTTAGAAGGGTCATTTCTGAAGAAGGGTCTAGGCCTGAAGCATCAGCCTTCCTGCTCCTCTGATGCTGCTTGGCCTGCTGTGTTCATCCAGCTCCACACCTTGTTATCTCACTCCTTTAATCTGTTATTATTTATTCATATTTCCTTTGCATCTTCCTGGTAGCTTGCTGTCCTACCTAGCCTTGATAGTTTTGTTGACAGCAAAACTAGATCCTTTACCGCCAGTAAAGAATCCAAGTTGATCTAATTCAGTAATCTTGAATGTATATAAATGAAGCTGCAGCAATGGCCCTCAAAGTACTCTACTCAATGCAACCTCCCTGTCTGAAAGTGGCATCTGTATTCCCACACAGTTTTCCATCCTTCCATAAATCTTTAGCCACTGTGAATGTAATACTGCTATCTCATCAACCTTGATCTTGTGTAATAACTGTTGTTGTAGCACTATTATCAAATGTCTTTCAAAAATCTAAATACAGTAGATCTAATAATTCTCCTCTATCTACTCCTGGTCACATCCCCAAAAAAACCCAAACAGGATTTCTGTATCTTGCCTTGGTATTATTTCCTACATGGAACCCAAGTGATGTCAGACTAGATGGCCTGCATTTCTCTCATTTCTCTCTTCCTGTGTCTTGAAAAAGTTATTATTCGTTACCTTCCAATCCACTGGGACCATTTCTAAGTCTCGTGTTAGTACATCCTTTTTATAGCAGACTTCAGCATGTTTCCTCCTATTGATGCCCGGTTGACTGGCCTATAAATCTCTGCTTTCTCCTTCCCTGACTTTTTAAAATCCCACTGTCTAAACTGCCAACTGTTACAGAATTCCCAGGATTTTGTCAGATGCTGTCTACTACATCACTCTCTCCTTTACAAACCTGGCATATGGATTATCAGAACTGAGGAATTTAGCATCCTTTTAACCTAGGTATTTCTGTGGCATTTCCTTTTCTTGTTATTTATTTCCTTCAATTCCCCCTTTTCATGTGGACCGTTGCTTTCCTAGCGTTTTTGGGAAGCAACTTGTCTCTTTTTTGTTGAAAACTGAACTAAAATAGTATTTTAATTGTTCTGTCATTTCCTTGATCTCCGTTATCAATTCTTTCATTTCCAGTTTATAAGGGTCCTACGTTTGTTTTCACTAACCTTTCTCTAACCCCTTGCATTTTCATTGTTTCCTTTTGTTTAGATTTAGAACCCTACCTTTTGGATTGGACTACATCACTTTCTAGCCCAGTGAAGAGCTCTATCATGTGGAATCTTCCCTTGTCAGCATAATTAAACAATGTACATAGGAACAGAGGATTTATCAACAGGAGTAGGCCATTCAGCCTCATGAGCCGGCTCTGCCATAAGGGCATGGCTGATCTGTGTCCCAACTCCACTTTCTTGCCTTCATCCTATCACCCTCGACTCCATCACTAACAAAATCTACCTCACTCAGCCCTGAATAAATTCTGTGACCTGTGTTTTCTGGGAAAGTAAATTCCACTCCAAGGAAAGAAAAGTACTCCTTTTGCTCACCTTAAGAGCAAGGCACGTATTTTGGAGCCGTATCCCCTAGCTCTAAGAAAATTGCAGTTAGCACTACGTGTGATAGGTTCATAACCAGTGGTGAATATGCTTTATGTTTGTTTAGTAAGTGGTTACTGACCAGTTTGAATTCTGAGTTTTAAGTTCATGGCAAATTTCACTTTGATTGTCAATGTGTCAAACAGTAACTAGTTAAAACATTCAGGTGACAAATGTGAGTTTCTGACAACTATTCTATTTTTGCTGCTGTTACAAGTTGTTGTCTTGTCATAAAGAAAATTATTCTTGCCAAGAGTGTCACTGTTACAAATGATAGCTAAATGTGCTTCTAACGTAGAGCATCCGGCTTGTGTAGAATGTACAGCACTGTGTTATATTGTTGAATTAATTTATAGCATAATTTCAGCCTTTGTTTCTCCAATGCCATAATAATTAACTCATTTTATAGAATATTTTAATGACATCTACTTAGTAATAAACTTTCTAAACTAGCACAGTTTTTAAAAATCAACAGATTTAATTGTTCTTTATATAATATGACACATAATCACAGTAAAACTTCTAAGGTGTTTACACACTGCGCAGTATGTAATTATTTTATGAATTTAATAATTTTAATTTCAGTTCAAATGAAAGTAAAGTGGCCGTGGTCCTATCGGGCTACAGGGATGCTCCTTCCTTAAGTGAGGGGATAGACTGAGAAGGCGGCCGCTTCATGGTAACCTCAGCCAATGCCGTTGCTAAATCCACGCTGTTGGCTTTACTCTGCATTGCAATCGAACCATCCAGCCAACTGAACTAACCAACCAGAATCAACACTAGAGGACATGTCCACCAAAAGAGTTCAGCTAATGTTCTGTGAACATCAGCAGGCAGGAGATTAGTAAGCATGTAAATCAGCTGCTGATTCATCACAAATACTTTTACAATTGAGGCTATAGGAATGCACTATCACTCTGATCTCACCATTCCACATATCACAGCAAAGAAAAAAAAAATCCCAGTGGCCAAGATGGTCAATTAAATATCTTTTCTGTATCAGGTTGTAAGAAACAGGATCTCTGCCCCGGGTTTCTTTTAATAAATGCAATTATTGGCCCATTTACAAACTAAAGCTACTTTAATGAAGATGCAGTAATTGGTTACCCATACACAGTCAGCAACATGGAAACATAAAAATTTATCCCTCTAAATAAAACAAAATTCTGGATGTGAGTTTGCTCGCTGAGCTGGAAGGTTAGTTTTCAGACGTTTCGTCACAATTCTAGGTAACGTCATCAGTGAGCCTCCGACGAAGTGCTGGTGTTATGTCCCGCTTTCTATTTATCTGGTTAGGTTTCCCTGGGTTGGTAATGTCGTTTCCTGTTCTTTTTCTCAGGGGTTGGTAGATTGGCTCCAAGTCAATGTGTTTGATGGAATTCCGGTTGGAATGCCATGCTTCTAGGAATTCTCGTGCGTGTCTCTGTTTGGCTTGTCCTAGGATGGATGTGTTGTCCCAATCAAAGTGGTGTCCTTCCTCATCTGTATGTAAGGATATGAGTGATAGTGGGTCATGTCGTTTTGTGGCTAGTTGATGTTCATGTATCCTGGTGGCCAGCTTTCTGCCTGTTTGTCCAATGTAGTGTTTGTCACAGTTCTTGCAAGGTATTTTGTAGATGATGTTCATTTTATTTGTTGTCTGTATAGGGTCTTTTAAGTTCATTAGCTGCTGTTTTAGTGTGTTGGTGGGTTTGTGGGCTACCCTGATGCCAAGAGGTCCGAGTAGTCTGGCCGTTATTTCGGAAATGTCTTTGATGTAGGGGAGAGTGGTTATGGTTTGTGAGCCCGTTTTGTCTGTTTGTTTGGGTTTGTTGCTGAGAAATCGGCGGACTGTGTTCATAGGGTACCCATTCAAAATACACCCATAAGCTCCACTCACACATGCACCACTCACCCACCAGGCACTCGTTCCCACCATCTGTCTCTGTCCTCCTCCTGCCCCACTCAACGTCTCATTTTGCTTTTTAAGAGATGAGAAGCAGCTGAGATTCGGGTTCTTTAAAAGAAAACATTTCTGGCCATTTGGGTTATGAATGAAGGCAAGCAGGAAAAAGCCATTCTGAAATCTGTTGCTGTGATATTCTTAAATGTATTAATATATTTTCTCTGGATTCTTAGCTGACAAAGCGTCCTCAGGAAGTACTATACCAACTACCATATGGAGAAGGTCAGTCACACTCTTACGAAAGATGAAATGAGTCTGAACTCACCAAGAGGGTTATTTTCAGAATTAGGGAAGATCAGCTGGATATCCATTACTTACAGGCTTCTTGTTCCCTCAACAAATTCCGGATATCAAGAGCACTGTCCATCCAGACACTGTTTAAAACCAACTACAGGAAAGATTTACAACAGAGCAAGTAGTTATCATCCGTAGCTTTCTAGATGCCTTGCTTTATAACAAAAACTCTAATCACCACACTTAATTTTCAGTGACATCTTCAATAAACCACTCCAAACATCTCCACAAAACTTTCCACAAACTTTGGAAGCATAAGTAAACCCATTACAATTCCCAAGTCAGAGGCAAATCGAGCTCTTGAACAAAGTAGATTTAGACTCCATCCTTTAGAGGATCCTTCAGTCTTACAATCGGATTAAAATTCTGTTTGCATCCTTCCATTGCCTTATCACTTACCATCTGAATAATATCCTCTATTGCATTGGTTCTGAAAGGGTTAAACTTGGAGACTGCATTCAGGTCCACACACCTTGAACTGTCATAAGTTTGGGTGGAGGATTGAGGAGCTCACAATCGCAATGAGGTCAAACATGTTAGTTTTGGCTCATGATAGTGATTATGTCTAATTAGCCACTCATATGTTTATATATGACTATACTGCAACAAAATACAACTTGGAGATGTCTTTTCTTGTTGATATCACGAAGTGGTTGATCCTCGCCCACTATTAACTAAGCTGGCCTTTTAAACCTGGTGTAAAAAGGGAAATTCCACCACACTCTACCAGAACCATTACCTGGATGGCTAGTTCCACAGATGCACAGAATCCCCCAGCTCTGAAACCCTTCTAACTCATTGTGAGCTTCCGGTTCGGGTCTCTTGTCCTATTAGTGACGATGCCTTCTGCTACCTGGCCCCAAAGATGTGAAAACCGCTCCTTAAACCTGTCTATCTCTCCATCTTTTCCTCCCTTATGTTGCTCCTTTAAGCCAAAAATAAAGCTATTCTCATGCCATTTCGTGTGGTTCTCTCTGAACTGCTGTGCATTGTTCCTTCACTCAGGCATACTCCAAATGGAAAACGTGAAGGTTTCATGTTTTAAGACCTTTACTGAAACAAACAAATCACAGTTAACATAGACGTTACTTAACAGACAACTAATATTCCATTTAATGACAAAGTATTTTAGTTTTCAGTAATTCGCACAATCAAGAGATACTGTTTAAAAAAAGAAGGGCTTGAATGGTGCTATGCCTCCGGTAGATAATAATACAAGATAAAGTTTCAAGCTAATCTCTGCCTTCAGCAGGTTCAATTCTCCCTGCCACACCACTATCCTTATGAAAACCATTCCTCTCAGATGGAACAGCCTGCAAGCTCCACTACAGCGACTCCTTATCACTGAAATCTCCAAATACCATCAGCCCTGGACATAGTCAGGATATCAGTGCTAAGCTAAAGCACTTCACCCCCGTGTGACTGTTGAAGCATGAATACAGCCTTCAGATTAAACCAGTCAATTCCTAATCCCCCGTTAAACTTCTAGTCAGGTGAGCTCTGAGGGAGATTACCTTTTTTCAAAATAATCTTAGATCGCAGTAATCTCCATCGCCAACAGCAACAGAGACTCGCGCAATCAGCAAATCCATTTACTCTGTTGGGCCAAGTTATTGTGCTGGTACAGTCCGGATGGAGACCATCTGGCCCGTCAACTCCAGGGCAGTTTATCCTCATTCCACAGCTCAATCCTGGTGACATGGACAGTTTAGCACCTTCAACACATTGCCCAAATAATGTTCTTTTGAAAGTACTCAATTGTATTCATGATTGTTCATGAACAGTTAACATTTTCACAGAATGTGGAAACAGGCTATTTGACACAACAAGCCCACACTGACCCTCCAAAGAGCATCCCACCCATCCCCATCCCCCTACTCTTTTCCTATGACCCTGCATTTCCTGTGGCTAACATACCTAACTTACTCATCCCCAAACACTATGGACAATTTAGCATGGCCAATCCATCCATCCTGCACATCTTTGGACTGTGGGAGGAAACCCACACAGACATGGGGAAAATGTGCAAACTCCACACAGTCACCCAAGTGTGAAATTGAATTTGGGACCCTGGCACTGAGGCAGCAGTGCTAACCACTGAGTCACCATGCTGTGCATTTCAATACGAAAATTTCCATCACCTAATGCTTTCTAACATTAACATGTAGAGCCATAAGAACTAGGAGTAAATCAGCCCCTCGAGCCTGTTCTGCCATTTAATACAATCACAGGTGATCACATCTCAGCCTCAACCCCACTTTCCTAGCCTTCTCCATAACCCTTCAACCCATTAAGCATTAAAAATCTCTCCCCTCCTCAAATTTACTCAGTGTTCAAACATCCACCACACTTTGGGGGAGTGAATTCCTCAGATTCATGACCCTTTGAGAGAAGTAATTCCTCCTCATCTCTGTTTTAAATCTGCTGGTCATTATCCGAAAACAATCAGGCTTCATTCCTCTCAGTGAAAGCTCTATAAGGATTGTATCTTATCAAAATGTCATCTGTAATCATGATGCAGATATGTTTAACTTTTTTGTCATGTTTAATGGTGGTCAGTTAGAGATTGCTGATGAAAATCTGTGAACCATTTGATTTAACACAGACAGAACGGCTGTCATGGGGGTCTTGTCTGTGAATTTAGTCTTCGAACTCAGATGTACCAAATACTCAGCATGGTATTTAGGAAAAGAAATATGACTCACAGGTTATCCAACACATTTCAATAACATCATTCTAAAAGTTCGATTCTAATTATTTTGTTCATTTAATATTAAGGAAAATGTTGACTTGAGGCCACATTCAGTCAGCAATGTTTCACAGAGGAAAACTGACCTTTTAAAAAAAAAACTTGATTAAATCCTTTAGAAATGTCCCAAAGCATTGAGTGAGAGGCAATCTGCAGCTGTGATGTAACACGCTGTGTTGCACATAACCAGGTCGATCAGGTGAAAGATCAATCATTCTTATTTAAAGTACACTCCTTTACCCCCCTTTCAGTGATGTAGTGAGATCATTAGCAGCCAGCACACAGCACAGATGGGATCACTCATAAATATCTCATCAAAATGTCAGCAGGGTTACCATAAAGCGTTGGTCTGTGTTCAGCTCAAGCTTCAAGTGAACTCACCATTTTTTTTAATATGGCGTGGTACTTAAACATCGAGATATGGTTTGTAACCTCCATAATGCCCCACACAACACATGATAATCAAATTACCCCAGCTCATTGTTCTCTGTATCAAGATTACAGCAAGATTTAGACAGGCTGAAGTCTTGGGCGGAGAAATTGTGGCGTTTAATTCAACAATTAAGAGGTGACGCTTTTTAGGAGATCTAATACCAGAGGAAAATACACAATAAAAAGCAAAACATTTAGCAGCAGAACATACAGAGGCATCTAGGTGTACAGGTCCACAGTTCCTTGACAGTGCCAACAGAAGTGGATAAGATGGCCATGAAGGCATATGGTATGCTTGTCTTCATCAGTCATGATGTAAACTGTAAAAATGGCAAGACATGTTGCAGTTGTATGGTGATTTAGTGAGGTCACATTTGGAATATTGTGTGCAGTTCTGGGTTGACACACTACCAGAAGGGTGTGGAGGCTTTAGAGAGGGTACAAGAATGATTTAGCAGAATGTTGCTTGGCTTGGAGTGTATTAGCTATGAGGAGAGGTTGGACAAACTTGGTTTGTTTTCACTTTTCATTTTAACATTGAAAGATAAAGGGAGATCTGATTGAAGTTTACAAAATCAACAGGACTAGGTAGAATGGATGCGTGGAGTCTTTTTCTAACTGTAGAAATGTCAGTTTCTCGGGAACATAGATTTAAGGACAAAGGGGATAGGTTTAATGGAGATGCGAAAGGCAGGGGTTTTACATAGGGGATGGTAAGTGCCTGGAATGAGCTGCCAGAGGAGGTGGTGGAGGCAGATACACGAGCATTGTTTAAGAGGCATCTTGACAGTTACATGAATAGGCAGGGAGTAGAGCGATACAGACACTATAAAGGCAAAAGGTTTTTAGTTTGATAAAGGCATCATGTGCCGATGCAGTCTTGGTGGGCTGACAGGCCTTTTTCTGAGCTATACTGCTCTTTGTTCGCTACATTGTTGGATTTCAGTGTTCATGATGTCTGTTGTTTGGATAGGTCCTGTGGGACCCTGCTGAGGTGGGAACAGAGGTGAACAGGGTAAATCACCTCATTACTTTTCAACCTCTTCAGTTGGCTATAAAATGTTATGAAAGACATTTTTTAAACATATGTCATTTGGATGCCCAGAGAGACTTGGGGATTCAGGTGCATCGATCTATAAAATGTCTTATGGTGCAGAAAAGAATCCAAAAAGCTAATGGAATGCTTGCCTTTATATCTAGAGGACTGGAGTGTCGGGATGTAGAAGTTATCCTGCAGTTATACAAAACCCTGGGTAGACCTCACTTGCAGCACTGTGAGCAGATCTGGATCCCACAGAGAAATGGATCTTGGAGGGAGTACAGAGTGGCTTTGCAAGAATGACACGTGGACTTCAGGGGTTAAGTTATGAGGAGTTAAGCCTGTTTTCTCCAAGATTTAGAAGGTTAGGCATTTCTGATTGAAGTTGGCATGACTGGAGAAGGAAAGGACAGAAAAAGGACCAGGGGCGAGGTCTGAGAATTCGGGCCAGACCGGTTAGGAGAGATGGTAGGAAGCACATCGATACACAAAGGGTGGTAGAGATTTAGAACTCTCTTCCACAAGTGGCAGTGAATGCTGGATCAGTTCGTTTTTTTTTAATTTGAGAGAGAATGTTTTATTAAACAAAGGTATTGAGGGATATGGGTCAAAGGCGGGTGTGTGTGGAATTAAGCCACAAATCGACCATAGTCTCATTGAATGGGGGTGGAACAAGATTAAGGGACTATATGAGCCACTCCTGTTCCTGTGTTCTTATTTTGAGTTTTGATTTTAAACTGTTCGTTCCTTTCACGAAGGATACAAAAATAATCGGTTAGTCAGATCTTGCAGAGCCATAACCTGGTCCTATGTCTGTCAGAACAGAAACCCCTGAACTGTCAATGGAAGACTGTGATTACTATGTCAGGTTTACAGACAGGAGGGTAAACTTTTAGCTGGTGTTTGCTTTAGAATAATGAAGAACTGATTTTAACTTAAGAAACCAAGAGACTGGATGTTATTGAGTAGTTTAGAGGAGCCTGGCTAGGGTCAGAAGCACAGTGTAGTTTCCCTCTTGGAAAGGAATGCAGAAGTTTAGAGAATCATTTACATTCTGAGAAAGTGGGGTTCCCGAAACATCAGCTTTTGTGCTCCTGAGATGCTGCTGGGCCTGCTGTGTTCATCCAGCCTCACATTTTATTATCTTACATTCTGAGAAAGTCAGTTTGAGTAACTGTTAGAAACCTGAAGATTGTTCAAATAATGTGAAAGCACAAGCTTTCAATTTTGTGAATGTTCGTGTAAAAAGACTTTACAGTTCACAGGACAGGGCTAGGAAGAATGGGTTGAGTTGAAATTAAAGATTTGAGGGAGGGGTAATTTGTCTGGATTGACTCTATAACATGATAGTGTTAGGGAATGGCTGAAAATTTTGTTTTGCTGCATGTTAAGATTTTTTAAAAACTGATTTCTTTAGCTTCATTTTATTGTGTTGCTTTTACATAATAAACCTCTGTTCTTTTCTTAGTGAAAATCTGCACCACTGTTTCAGTGAATGACCACCATGAAAAATAAATAACTAAAAAGCTCTATCAAGTCAGATCTCTTTCTGGGTGTACTATCAGCTGGCTCCACAATACAAGATTTACTTTTCTATTAGATTGCAGCTGTTCCTCACTCTGATTAAAATGTGCTGAATTATTTCACCAGGAACATTTTAAGGAGCTAATTCCTGCATAAAACAGAAATTTTCTCATTAACCATGGAGATAAATAATAAAGATGCAACATTACACTTAGAAACATGAGCGAATGAAAAGGGTATTTAAAGAAAGGAATGTGGAAAATCCTTAGACTGTCCGAGAGGTGTAAGGTGTTAACCTGAGATCACGGTTGGTTTGTGGTGTTCTAGATCAATGGCAGCCACAAATATTGCAGATATCCAATTTATGTGGAGCAGTTGCTTTGTTCTTCCAGAAAGAGACCACTACTCATAGCTTTGAAATTAAAAATTCGTCTCCTCTGCTCGCCAAAGCAGTTGGTTCTAATGCAGTTCAATCATGTATCCCCATGCCTGGAATCATTTCCAAGCTAAATAATGCAGGTGTGTTTTTCATCTCCAATACATGAAACTAATTATATCGGTTCAAATAAAAAACAGGAGATATGAGTTTCTTCACATCTGACTGGTTTATCTGTCTTAATAACAGTGTCAATCCTAGTTCAGGCAATTAGTATTTATTTCACATCAGCTTCCTGAAGCTTGACTCAACCTGTGGTCGGGTGACCACTGCAGCCATTTTTAATTCAGTAACTTTCCCTTTTGAAACCTTCAGGCCATAAAAATCCTAGGTATTAAAATCAGATGATGGAATTCAAAAATTAAAAGTTGTATTTTACCATTTTTGTAGCTCACTGTTAAAGTAAAGCTAGTTGAAAAGATATCTGCAAATAGAGGATAGATTCATTTTTGATTTCTCACTTCACATTGAATTAAGCATTTTTAATGCAGGGATAGGGGAATGAGTCTGGTTGGGATGCTCTTTGGAGGGGTATTTGGACTTGGTGGACTGAATGGCCTGCCTCCACACTATAGGGGTTCTACATTCAATTTTAAATAAGTTTATCATTTCGGTAGCAGTGTTTTAAGACTGGCTGTTTAGCTGGCAGTTAAAGTGTTGAGGTTGGTTGGCTCGCCGAACTGGGTTGTTGTTCCACAGACGTTTCATTACCGTACTGGGTAACATCCTCAGTGCAGCCTCTGGTGAAGCGTTGGTGTGTTTTCCCGCCTGTTATTTAAACTCTGGGGACCGTTGAGCTGGATTACCTCACTTCCGGGTTTCCTTCGTCATGGCGTGTATATGGGGTCGAGCTCTATGTGTGTTTATTAATAGCTTTCTTCATGGAGTACCATGCTTCCAGGAATTCTCGTGCCTGTCTCTGCTTAGCCTGTCCCAGGATCTTGGTGTTGTCCCAGTCGAAGTCGCAGTTCTCCTTGTCCATGTGGATTGAGATGAGTAAGTATTGGCCATGTCTTTTTGTAGCCAGTTGGCGTTCATGTTTTCTTGTTAGTTTCCTTCCTGTTTGTCCGATGTAGTGTTTCTCACAGTCTCTGCAGGGGATCTTGTCGATGATATTGGTCCTGTCCATGGCAGGGAGTGGGTCTTCAGTTCAGGTGGGCACTTGTCGTAGGGTTGATGTGGGCTTGTGTGCCACTCTGATGTCCAGCGGTTGTAGGAATCTTGTGACGAGTTCCGACGTGTTCCTGATGTAGGGTTAGTGTGATGAGTGTGTCGGGGCGTGTAGAATCTTTCTGATGCTGTTCCTGTAGGTATCTCCTGACCCAGTTCTTTGGATATCCATTATCCTTGAACACTTGGAAGAGGTATTCCTCTTCTTCCTGGCGTGTTGCTGTAGTGTGTTGTTGCCTTTTTTAAATCATGTTCGCAGGCAGCTTCGTTTGTGTGCGCTGGAATGGTTACTGTTTGTAGTTCAGTACCTGGTCTGTGTGTGGGGCTTTTGGGTATACTTTCATTTGCAGTTCCCCATTTGTCCTGCGCTCAATCATGACGCCCAGGAATGGGAGCTGTTTGTTCTTCTTCTCCTCTCTGGTGAATTTTGTTCCTTTGAGGGTGTTGTTTATAAGTTGTGTGTCTCTCCTCTAATTTGATCTGTTTATTAATGACAAAGGTATCATCTACAGAGCGTATCCATAGTTTAGGTTGGATATGCGGAAGGGCCATCCTTTCCAGTCTTTGCATCACTGCCCCTGCTATGAGTCCGGAGACTGGCTGGCGTTCTCACTGGTGTCCTGTTGATTTGTTTGTATGTTTGGCCGTTGAAGGTGAAGCGGGTGGCCAGGCGTAGGTCCAATAGTTTAAGCATGTTGTCTGTGGAGATGGTTTCACTGGGGTCTTGCTCTTGTTCCAGTAGTGCTGTCATTGTTTCCCTTGCTAGTGATATGCCTATTGATGTGACTAGGGCAGTGACAGCAAACGATATCATGGTCCCCTTGTCCTCTATCTTTATGTCTTTGATGGAGTTGAGGAATTCTTGAGCTGAGTGGATGCAGTGGGGTGATTTGTTGACTCTGTGTCTGAGCCTCCTTTGTAGCTCTCTGGCTAATCTGTGTGATGGCGTGCCTGGTAGGGAGACTATGGGCCTGAGAGGGACTTCCAGCCTGTGCATGTTCGGGAGGCCGTAGAATCGAGGTGTGTTGGTTCCTTCAGGTTTCATTCTTATGTTATGGTCTGATTTTACTAGGCACAGCCAGTTTCGGGCTAGTCACTGTCAATGTTGGACTGGGAGCTCCCGGGCTTTGTGTCGGACCCAACACCTGGCTCAGGTACAGGCTCTGCACGCCCAATCCAACTCTAATACAAAGGGTCATAAATAAATGAAGTATCCAGAACTATATGCAAAATGTCCTGATCCAAGTTATTGGCAAGTCTTTTTGTTTTGATGGTTTTAAAACTAAAAAGTCATTTTGCAACTAAATAATGTATGTAGACAGAAAGGTAGATGAACAAGACAAATGGAAGTCTGTCACCAGAATGTGTTTTGTATATTTTATTTCAATAATGACGTTACTGCTCTGAAAACCTGCAAAAATGTAATGACACTTTTAAAACGTCCAACAGAACACTCCAGACACTTTTTGAAATCACTCTCACTGACTGTTATGACATTTAACAATCGGATTTCTGTGCGCATGTGTTTTTTTCAATTTCCCTTTGGCAGCGACTGAAGAGTTTATTTTGTAAATGCATCCTGTGTACCAAGAAATAAACTCAGCACAAACCTCCATGTGATCTCATTGAACCCTACAAAATACTGTGAACAGGGTAAATGGTGTTCAGCTCAGGGGTGCAATTTAAAAATAAGGGGGATGCCACTTATGAAATAATTTTGCTTCGGGCCTTATGAACATTGAGAATGAGGGGAGATCTTATAGAAACATATCAGATTATGAAGGGAATGGATAAGGTGGAAGCAGAGAGGTTGTTCCCGCTAGCAGGTGAAACCAGGGCTAGAGGGCATAGTTTCAAAATAAAGGGAAGCAGATGTAGGACTGAGGTCAGGAGGAACTTCTTCACCCAAAGGGTTGTGAGTCTGTGGAATTCCCTGCCCAGTGAAGCGGTTGAAGCTATCCCGCTGAATGTGTTTAAGGCAAGGCTGGATACATTTTTTGAACTGTAAGGGAATTAAGGGTTATGGTGAGTGGGCAGGTAAGTGGAGCTGAGTCTCAAAGATCAGCCATGATCTTATGAAATGGCGGGGCAGGCTCGAGGGACTAGATGGCCTACTCCTGATCCTAGTTCTTATGTTCACTTAAAGGGCTGAATGGCTTCATCCAGCTGCCATAATCCTATGACATGGCGAGTCATCAAATTTGAGCATCAAAGGATTACAATTTTTTACTTCTTCCAATCGGGTCCTGGAACATCCCCTCGAGCCCCTCAGTCATGGAGTGCCCCCGTCACTGCTGCAATTCTGGTCAATTATCTTCCTACCCTAGGTTAACACCCTCCTGGAGTCTGCTGACTCTACTCCATTACACACAACTCCAGCTGTTCACACTGCAACTTAGAAAATAGGAGTTGGCCATTCAGCCCTTCAGGCCTGCTCCATAGAATAGAACACTACAGCGCAGTACAGGCCCTTCAGCCCTCGATGTTGTGCCGACCTGTGAAACCAAACTGAAGCTCATCTAACCTACACTATTCCATTATTATCCATATATTTATCCAATGACCATTTAAATGCCCTTAAACTTGGCAAGTCTACTACAGTTGCAGGCAGGGCATTCCACGCCCTTACTACTCTCTGAGTAACGAACCTGCCTCTGACATTTGTCCTATATCTATCACCCCTCAATTTAAAGGTATTTCCCCTCATGCTGGCCAACACCATCCAAGGAAAAAGGCTCCCACTGTCCACCCTATCTAATCCTCTGATACTGTTTATTATGATCATAGCTGATCATTAATACCCTATCCTGCTTCTTCCTCAGACCCTTTGATCCCTATAACCCTAAGAACTCCTTGTGAAAAACATTGTGTTTTGGTCTCGACAGTTTTCTTTGTCAGAGAATTCCACAGGCTCCTGCTGTCTGGGTGAAGACATTTCTCCTCCGCTCAGTCCTAAATGGCCTGGTCAGTGTCCTTAGATTATGACCCACCGGTTTTGGACTCCCCTCTCATCAAGAACATCACAAACGGCACCTGCCTCAGAGCCAGTACTGCTAGATTTCTCCGCACTATAAATGTGCCCCTGTGCATCCAGCAAATGCAGCTTGTGAGCTTATCCACATCCCTTGCAGCTTCTCTGTGATTTAATATTAAAACCCCTCTCAGCTTTCCCAACTCAGATGGAAACCTTCCCACGTTCTCTACTCCCAGGAACTCTTCTAAGCACTAACTTTAACCATTAGCTGCCTAATGATTCCTAGAACTTCTTCCTGAGTTCTAACAATGCAGAGCTATTCAACTGCTCTTGACTCCTTGCTATGTTCCTGACTCTCAATCAATGAAGTTTAGCTGTCTTCTCAGGAACGCAACTAACGACAAAACTTACTGTCATCATCTCCACACTGTCCTTTCAAACTCCTCCTCAGTGACCCCTGAACTGTTCTGGGTGACCTATTAAAATCCTATCGCTAAGTGAAATTGAATGTTGCCATCCAGCAACTCTTGGATCTGTCTGTTCCACCGATGTTACCAGTCAGGGATTGCTGACTTGCTCAGTGCAAACAGTGGATGTAAGACATTTGCAACTGGGCAAAGTGAAAACAACCACAAAGGTGGATTGAGATGGATTGGTATAGATCCTATGGTCTCCTTTCTGATGAAATTCCATGACAATGCACTGCCTGGGAAGGTAATGGAGGATGGAAACCTCACCTTTTCAAATGTAACTGAATGAACACTTGAAATGTCATAACATTCGAGGCTGCAGACCAAGTGTGAGAAAGTTGGGTTTAGAATAGATAGGCCAATACAGACTCCACAGGCAGAATGGACTGTTCTGTGCTATATGAATCCATAATTAAACAGAGAATGAGAAGAATGTGACCCATTCCTTTTCAGTTGTGGCCAGTATAAACTTTAAGCATATTCTGAATACACTGGCTAAGATTTTAACTTTACGATATAGTGATGGTGAGTGACCAGTGGCTGACCTGAAGGATCAGTCTGGTGGAATACCACAGTAAGTGGAGTTCAGGTTGTTCTGCAGTGGACTCTGTGTGGACCGACTCCAGTGTGCACCTGTAGGAGGACAAAGCTATCGAGCTGATGTTGTAAATAAGTTAGATAATAGTGATCTTCAATTCACGTTGTGGGCTAATTGCTGACAAATACTTAATCTCCTTGTCTGAAAATCGTCTCCCCTGTATTTTAACACTGGCATTAACCCAATTACAATAAATGAGTCATATCTGTTATCCTACTGACTCATTTCAAGGCTGTTGTCTTGATTTTAGACAGCAAAGTCTGCCGTAAATAATTTAAATTCCTGTACAATTAACATCCGAAAGAAAGAAATTAATGAACACTATAACAGATGTTCCCTTCAGTGAGGCTGCTCAGGCGTGATGCCACCGAGCATGCTTTAGACAAAGGCAGGAGTGGAGATCGCAGAACCGTCCCAAAAAAGGGACAGTCAAGCTTGAAGGCCAATTGAAAGTTTCGGAATTAAGATTGATTAAAATTTTGTTGTAGGCTAGGGCATCAAAGCATACTTTAACAAGGAAGATAGCTGAATTTGCAGATCAGCTGTGTAATAACACAACAGATTCAAAGGACTGAATGGTCACCTCCTGTTCCAGTCTTCCTGTGAATGTTGGGAAAGAAAAATAATGGGAATTTTAATGCAGAGCAATCCTGCTGGGACACAGTGGTGTTGTAAAGATGGAACAGTTTCTGCTCAGCAATACTTGAAGATTACTCTGTAGCTGCATTAGGATGCAACTGTCCAGTTAAAGAACATTTTAAAATTAGATTTCAAATGAGCTGAGGATTTTTAAATCTGGTTTTCAATAATCATCGATTCCTATGTGTTATGTAAACATTAACATGCTTGTACTACAGTTCATCCCATTAGGCATCTATAAGCAGTTCATGTACTGAGTGAGTATACATTAAATCGCAGTATTAATGCATTGAATTGGCAGTTGACATTCACTCAGTCAGTCACTAATGAGGATGATTGCCCACTTAAGGACTTCCGTGTCACTGGTCATGAGTTCTGTGCCAATCCTAGAGCCAGATCTCTGGCTGCAGATTTGGCAGGTGTTTCCAGGAAGTTGAATTGATCCTTGAAGTTTTGAGAACATTGGTAACCCTTTCTCTAAGTCATTTTTCATACTTCCTCCTGCCAGCACCTTCCTGGGTGTTCGCAAAGAATTGCCGTAAAATGCTGTCAGTCCTCAGGCTTGTTGCTTTTTTTAGCTAGCAATGTCCTGGTCTCCCCTTTGGATCTAATACTGTCCCTAATTTCTTTATAAACCATGGTTGAGCTGCTTTTCCTTTTTTATTTTTGCACTAGATAGGAACAAGTAATTGTTTCAATTTATGCCCACATTCCTCAACTATTAGCCATTGCCTATCTACTGCCAGCTCTTTTAGAAAAGTTACCCAATCTGTCATTGCCAACATACACCTTGTATCCTTGTCATTCCCTTTGATTAGATTCAGGACCCTAGTTTCAGATTTGATGCTTCACACTATCTTAATGAACAGTTCTATTATTTTATGGTCACTCTTCCCCAACGGAATTCTACACAAGACTGTTTAATTAATCGTTTCTTATTGCATAGTACCCATTCTAGTATATCCCAATCTCTAGTTGGTTCCTCGATGTATTTGTTTAAAAATCCATCATGTTAATGCTCTGGTAGATCCGGCTCCACAGTAACACTGTTAGATTGGTTTCTCCTATCATAAAATGTCGAGCATCCATAGTATCTGGATAAATGCAATATCATTGCAAACTCTCTCAGCAGAGTAGATACATCACCCACACCTGGTCAGTCGAATATTCCACCTGTCATATCCGTTGATGAGCAGAGTCTGGAATATGTTGAGTACTTTGTTTCCAAGATCTGTGTCATTTCAATCTCCTACAATGGCAGCAAGACCTCTGTGAGTCAATGGTAACCATTATTGAACAGCCCAGTTGTGGTTACCTCCCTCCTTGGCTGTGTCTCAGCAACACATAACAGCACAGGAAAAATGCCACTGGCAATGTATAAGAGATAAACTCAGATCATTTTTTTGATCATTGAAGACTTTAACCATTCAGTCAACAGGAGGTAGTGTCACGATATCATCTCACAAAATGTTTATTAACAAAGATCATACTTAACCAAGTCACACAGCCACTTTCCTGGCTCAGAGCAGTTGCTTTTTGCTGTAGAGCAGTCTGATCTTCAGTTTTGGACTCAGCACATGTTTTGGTCACTGAAAACTTGTTAACAGCTTCCCACCCACTCAGCATCTGTACGATGAGTCCCACTCTGGTCCCAGTGAAATGCGGCAGGTACATAATTGGCTGAGGTGCAACAGATTGGAATTAAACAATTAGAATGATCATAAGACCATAAGAGACAGAGCAGAATTGGGCCATTCAGCTCCGGTCTGCACCTCCATTCGATCATGGCTAATATGTTCCTCAACCCCATCCCCCTGCCTTCTCCCTGTAACCCCTGGCCCCCTTACTAATTAAGAGCCCAACTACCTCTGTCTTAAATATACTCAGTGACTTGGCTTCCACAGCGTTCTGTGGCAATGAGTTCCATAAAGTCGCCAGCCTCTGGCTGAAGAAATTCCTCCTCATCTCAATTCTAAAGACTCATCTTTGAGCCTATGCCAAGTGGGAGCTTGTCCATTCCTTCCATTTTGTTTCTTGCTTACCCGTCCTTTCTTTCTTTCTTTTCTCCCCAACTTTACTTCCCTCCATTCTTCAGACTGACTTGATGGACTCCCAACTTTAGGACTGTAATGCTGAACCTCTAACTTTATTTCCTTATTGTTCTCATTGATACCGAAGATGTTGTATCTGGGTATCTTTGTGCCTAAGATGGCACCAGAAATAACACACTTCACTGCACTCGTGTCTTCTTGTACCTGAGGGATACACTCAAGATAAATACACTTCAGTGATTGAAAGTTCTACACGATAAAAACTGATCACAAACAATGACAGAACTACACTCTGAAAGGAAGGAACTCTAAATGTATTTTAGCATAATATAATTGCTTGTCTAAAACATTACAAGTTTCAAAACTAACCCTAACATAGAACACAGCTTTTCTTTTCACACAACAGATTTTGTGTGTCTGACACATGTACAGTACTGAACAGGGCCTGTGGCCCATCGTATCTGCTCCATTGGAAATTGGTATAGGAATGGAATGTACATTGCAGGTTGCTTATTCAAACTTCAGTATGATGCCTCAGTAAAAGGCAGTGAAGGAAGTCAAGATCCTCACTTGTCAGGTGTGAAGAAATCAATCACATACTTACCAAGTGTCAGACATTGATGACGATTCAACAAAATATGACAGTAGGTTCAATGATTAATATGTTTGGTTACTTGATCATATGTAAACCAAAGCTCCTGATTAAATACGAACTTAGAACATAGAACATAGAACATTACAGCACAGTACAGGCCCTTCGGCCCTCGATGTTGTGCCGACCTGTCATACCGATCTCAAGCCCATCTAACCTACACTATTCCATGTATGACCATATGCTTATCCAATGACGACTTAAATGTACCCAAAGTTGGCAAATCTACTACCGTTGCAGGCAAAGCGTTCCATTCCCTTACTACTCTCTGAGTAAAGAAACTACCGCTGACATCTGTCCTATATCTTTCATCCCTCAATTTAAAGCTATGCCCCCTCATGCTCGCCGTCACCATCCTAGGATAAAGGCCCTCCCTATCCACCCTATCTAATCCTCTGATTATTTTATATGTTTCAATTAAGTAACTTCTCTAAAAATATCTCTGCCACCTTCTTCAGATTCAGTAAGCTCGCTAACAACTGCAAATGTACTTCTGAAATCAGCTTCAGAACGTTGAGCCAAAACCCACGAAAACCAACATGGCCTGGCAACTGGTGGCTGAATCTCACTAACTCTGGCTGAGTCCGAGGTACTCTGAGGTTTATTGTATGAGGATTTCACATTATGAGGCTTAGTGGGTTTTCTTGTCATATCTGACCAACCCACCTCATTAGCTAGCTACCCTGCCACAATGGCATGCTTCACATCCAATTCCAGCCCCATCTCACCACCAACAGAATTACCAAGTACAATTCGTAGCTCAGTACCAGAATTCATGGTTACTCCTGTACCTGGGCTTTGTTCAAAAGGCCTCTGTGTGCTCACTCAAGCACAGTCAGCCTGGAACAGCCCACTAAATGGTTTCCTGCTATTTGGACATGGGAGACAGGGTGACGTTTGGTACCCTGCTGGACGGGATGGAATGGCCCCTTCCTCCAGGACCAGCGGAGGAGACCCCCAACACCGTACCATGGTCCGAGGGTGCCACCCAGGTGAGTGCGGTCTCAGCATTTGGAGGAAAGCCCAGCATGACAGGGAAGAGCTCCGTGTCTTTCTCCACTCTGACAGGGTTAGGCTACACCATCCTCTCTCCAATATCTCACCCTACTCACTCACTGCTATTGAACCCACCTCCCACCAAGGCTGATGTTCATGCACTCTCACTATCACCTGCAATATCCTCCCTCACTCACCCCAACCCCAGCACCACTAACCCTGCCCTGCTCACTTTGTTTTCCCAATGTGTGGCAAGATTAGTAAAATGGTTGTTGAGTCATTAACAAAGCATTTAATAAGCCGCGGTGAACATGAACTGGCATTGATCCGTTGCCGAGTAGAAAGCAGAAAGATGGAGTAAGGTGATTGTGACAATGAGGTGGGCCTTGCTGTGTTTATTGCCTGAATCTGCCGCACACCTCAACATTTGCCCACCGCCCAGACCCTATCAGCTTCTGCCCTGGCCTAGAGTCTTCCTACGTGGCCCTGTTTCTAGAGGGAGTTCCAGGGGAAGGGTTAAGCAAACACAAAGCTGCAAAGATACCAATACGCGCTCTTTAATATCCATGCTGCACTTCAGTGACTGGGAGGAGATTACTAACAGGTAACTTAGTCTGTCAACCTGCATCAGGCTTTGAGTCGAAGAATCTCAATGATGAGGCAAATGGTGGCAAAGAAAAACATGGTTGTTCGTTACTTTTTGTACAATGTTTTAAACAAAACACCAGGTCAAACAGTCCCCCTGGGACAGTGACTTAATCTAATCTGTGTCAGAGAGCAGGTGACTGACCCCTGGAGTGTTAATGGAAAAAGTTGAGCACGTTTGTAACAGGTAGGCAAGTGACGAAACCCATTAGTTTATTTCAGTTGAGAATAATAATCAATGATTGATTTGAGCTTATGAAAAACAGAATTGCAGTTTTTTTCAATGAGCTCCAGTCCAATCAGTTCTAATCAGTAGTTTAGAGGAGACCTGATTGAGTCACAAGCATGGGTAACCTTTCTTCTAGAAAGGAGTTTTTCAGAAGAGTTAGCAAAATAAATTACCACAGCAGAAAATGTCAGTAAAACCTCCAGACAAGACAGAGTGTTTGATTAGAAAAAATGTTGCCCCCACATATTTTTGAAATCTTTCTTCTCTCATCTTAAAATATGGCCCCTCATCTTGAAATCCTCCATACCAGGGAAAAGATACCTGCCATTCACCTTACCTATACCCCACATGGTTTTATAAGCCTCTATAAGATCACCTCTCAGTCTCAAGTGAAAAATGTCTCAGCCTATCCAGCCTCTCCTTATAACTCAAGCACTCCAATCCTGGAAAGATCCTGATAAATCTCTTCTGAACCCTCCCCAGCTTAATAATATCCTTCCTGCAACAGGTTGACCAGAACTGGACACAACATTCCAGAAGGGGCCTCACCAATGTCCTGTACAACCTCAACATAATGCTCCAACTCCTATACTCAAAGGACTGAGCAATGAAGGCAAGCAAGCCCAACACCCTTTTAATCACCCTATCTCTGTGTGACACAAACTTCAAAGAACTATGTACCTGAACCCTTAGGTCTGACTGTTCTTCAACACTGCCCAAGGCCCTACTTTTAATTGTATAAGTCCTGCCCACCTTTGCTTTACCAAACTGGTAAATAAAAGAATTGCAGCCTGTTGTGACTATTTTTGAGTGACTAACATCAGAGCAACTAACATAAAAACTATTCAACCAGATTTCATCCTGAGATCCAACATGTCTAGCAGTAACAGCAGCTGGGATCATAACAACAGAAAACGAAACAAGTCCTGAACTCTGGATCCCACTACCTTATTGGAATCCTGATGTGCCCAAATGTTGGTGGGTTGAGAATGGGCCTGTTCAAGCACACACAGGCCCATGGTAAAAACTCGTGCCTGAGTGGGCACCATCATCGAATCAAAGTACAGCGTTTGGGTGGAGAGTTGCTTGGATTATTATGTTTGTTTCTGGAGTGGGATTTGACTGTCAACCATTTGGATGCGAGGTAAGCAGTGGTGGCATAGTGGCATTGCCACTGAGCGAGAGGCTTAGGTAATGTTCTGTGGTCCTGGGTTCAAATTCCACAATGGCAAAAGAGAGCATTTGAAATGATAGAAAGTTGGAGTTAAGTGTCCAGCAATGATCGTGTAACAATTGTTGTAAAAACCCATTTCACTCACTGCCCTTTTATGGAAGAAAATCTGCCATCCTTACCTGGTCTGGGCTGCCTGTGACTGTTAACTGCCCTCTGGGCAATTAGGCAACTGGCGATACATGCTGGGTCGGCCAGCAATACCCACATCCCTTAGTCAAATAAAATAAGAGTTCTACCACTGAACCTGAGGCCAGAGTTAAAATGCTGCTTTGGAATGTAGCTTTGGGTCAGAGTAAATCCAGCTGCTTTTATCTAAGTAAAGTTTAACAATGTCAGGAGATCTCACACCCGTGTTGTGCTCCTCTTGCTCAATGTGGGAGCTCGGGGACAGGGCTGATGTCCCTGACTCCTTCACGTGCAGTAAGTGTGTCCAGCTGCAGCTCTTGTTAGACCGCATGACGGCTCTGGAGCTGCGGATGGACTCACTTTGGAGCATGTGCGATGCTGAGAGGGTCGTGGATAGCACATTTAGCAATTTGGTTCACACCGCAGATTAGGATTGCCGAGGGGGATAGCGAATGGGTGACCAAAAGGCAGAGGAAGAGCAGGAAGGCAGTGCAGGTGTCCCCTGCAGTCATCTCCCTCCAAAACAGGTATTCCGTTTTGGATACTGTTGGGGGAGATGGCTCACCAGGGGAAGGCAGCAGTAGCCAGGTTCAAGGCACCGTGGCTGGCTCTGCTGTACAGAGGGGCAGGAAAAAGAGTGTAAGGGCAATAGTCATTGGGGATTCAATTGTAAGGGGAGTAGACAGGTGGTTCTGCGGTCGAAAATGGGACTCCCGAATGGTATGTTGCCTCCCAGGTGCACGGGTCAAGGATGTCTCCGATCGGCTGCAGAACGTTCTGAAGGGGGAGGGTGAACAGCCAGCTGTCGTGGTGCATATAGGGACCAATGATATAGGCAGAAAACGGGATGAGGTCCTACAAGCGGAATTTAGGGAGTTAGGAGCCAAGTTAAAAAGTAGGACCTCAAAGGTAGTAATCTCAGGATTGCTACCAGTGCCACATGCTAGTCCGTGCAGAAATAAAAGAATAGCCAAGATGAATGCGTGGCTTGAGAGATGGTGTAGGAGGGAGGGGTTCAGATTTTTGGGACATTGGAACCGGTTCTGGGGACGGTGAGACTATTACAAATTGGACGGTCTACACCTGAGCTGGACTGGAACCAATGTCCTGGGGGGTGCTTTTGCTAATGCTGTGGGGGAGGGTTTAAACTAATGTGGCAGGGGATGGGAACCAAATATTGGACAGAAAAGAGGTGGTAACGATAGCCGGTAGGGAACTAGATAATGGAGTCAGTGTGACTAAAGGGAATAGTAGTCGGGGAGAAGATGATGAACACAAAGGGACAGGTGGTCTGAGGTGCATTTGTTTGAATGCGAGAAGTGTCGTAGATAAGGCAGATGAGCTTAGGGCTTGGATCGGTACCTGGAAGTACGATGTTATTGCTATTACTGAGACTTGGTTGAGGGAAGGGCATGATTGGCAACTAGTTGTCCCAGGATATCGATGCTTCAGGCGGGATCGAGAGGGAGGTAAAAGGGGTGGAGGAGTTGCAGTACTGGCCAAAGACGATATCACAGTCGCACTGAAGGAGGGCCCCATGGAGGACTCGTAGTGAGGCAATATGGGTAGAACTCAGAAATAGGAAGGATGCAGTAACAATGTTGGGGCTGTACTACAGGCCTCCCAACAGTGAGCGTGAGATAGAGGTACAAATATGTAAACAGATAACGGAAAGGTGTAGGAGAAACAGGGTGGTGGTGATGGGAGATTTTAATTTTCCCAACATTGACTGGGATTCACTCAGTGTTAGGGGTCAAGATGGAGCAGAATTTGTAAGGTGTGTCCAGGAGGTTTTCTAGACCAGTATTGTATGTAGTCCAACTCGGGAAGGGGCCATACTGGACCTGGTGTTGGGGAATGAACCTGGCCAGGTGGTTGATATTACAGTAGGGGACTACTTTGGAAATAGCGACCACAATTCCATAAGTTTTACAATACTCATGGACAAGAATGGGAGTGGTCCTAAAGGAAGAGTACTAAACTGGGGGAAGGCTGACTATACCAAGATTCGGCAGGATCTGAGGAATGTAGATTGGGAGAAACTGTTTGAAGGTAAATCCACATTTGACATGTGGGAGGCTTTTAAAGAGAGGTTGATTAGTGTGCAGGAGAGACATGTTCCTGTGAAAATGAGGAATAGAAAAGGCAAGATTAAGGAACGATGGATGACAGGTGAAATTGTGAGACTAGCCAAGAGGAAAAAGGAAGCATACATGAGGTCTAGGCGACTGAAGACAGACAAAGCTTTGCAAGAATATCGGGAATGTAGAGCGAATCTGGAATGAGGCATTGAGGGCTAAGAGAGGACAAGAGATATTGCTGGCAAACATGGTTAAGGAAAATCCCAAAGCCTGTTATTCGTAAATAAAGAGCAAGAGGGTAACCAGAGAAAGGACTGGCCCACTTAAGGACAAAGAAGGAAAGTTATGCGCTGATTCAGAGAAAATGGGTGACATTCTTAATGAGTACTTTGCATCGGTATTCACCAAGGAGAGGGACATGACAGATGTTGAGGTTAGGGATAGATGTTTGCTTACTCTAGGTCAAGTTGACATACGGAAGGAGGAAGTGTTGGGTATCCTAAAAGACATTAAGGTGGACAAGTCCCCAGGTCCGGATGGGATCTATCCCAGGGTACTGAGGGAAGCAAGAGAGAAAATAGTGAGGGCTTTAACAGATATTTTTGCAGCATCTTTAGACACGGGTGAGGTCCCGGAGGACTGGAGACTAGGTAATGTTGTCCCCTTGTTTAAGAAGGGCAGCAAGGATAATCCAGGTAATTATCGACCGGTGAGCCTGACGTCAGTGGTAGGGAAGCTACTGGAGAACATACGGAGGGATAGGATCTATTCCCATTTGGAAGAAAATGGGCATATCAGTGATAGGCAACATGGTTTGTGCAGGGAAGGTCATGTCTTACCAACTTAATAGAATTCTTTGAGGACGTGACAAAGTTGATTGAGGGAAAGGCTGTAGATGTCATATACATGGACTTCAGTAAGGTGTTTGATAAGGTTCCCCATGGCAGGCTGATGGAGAAAGTGAAGTCACATGGGGTCCAGGGTGTGCTAGCTAAATGGATGAAAAAAAACTGGCTGGGCAACAGGAGACAGAGGGTAGTAGTAGAAGGGAGTTTCACAAATTGGAGACCTGTGACCAGTGGTGTTCCACAGGGATCTGTGCTGGGACCACTGTTGTTTGTGATATATGTAAATGATCTGGAGGAAGGTGTAGGTGGTCTGATCAGCAAGTTTGCTGATGACACTAAGATTGGTGGAGTAGCAGACAGTGAAGGGGACTGTCAGAGATTACAGCAGAATATAGATAGACTGGAGAGTTGGGCAGATAAATGGCAGATGGAGTTCAATCCGGGCAAATGCGAGGTGATACATTTTGGACGATCAAATTCGAGGCCGAACTGTACAGTAAATGGAAAAGTCCTAGGGAAAATTGATGAACAGAGAGATCTGGGTGTTCAGGTCCATTGTTCCCTGAAGGTGACAGCGCAGGTCAATAGGGTGATCAAGAAGGCATATGGCATGCTTTCCTTCATCGCACAGGGTATTGAGTACAAGAGTTGGCAGGTCATGTTGCAGTTGTATAGGACTTTGGTTCGGCCACATTTGGAGTACTGTGTACAGTTCTGGTCGCCACATTACCAAAAGGATGTGGATGCTTTGGAGACGGTGCAGAGGAGATTTACCAGGATGATGCCTGGTATGGAGGGTGCTAGCTATGAAGAGAGGTTGAGTAGATTAGGATTATTTTCATTAGCAACACAGAGATTGAGGGGGGTCCTAATTGAGGTCTACAAAAACATGGGGGGTACAGACAGGGTGGATAGCAAAAAGCTTTTTCCCAGAGTGGGGGACTCAATTACTAGGGGTCATGAGTTCAAAGTGAGAGGAGGAAAGTTTAGGGGGGATATGCGTGGAAAGTTCTTTACACAGAGGGTGGTGGGTGTCTGGAATGCGTTGCCAGTGGAGGTGGTAGACACAGACACGTTAGCGTCTTTTAAGATATATTTGGACAGGTACGTGGATGGGCAGGGAGCAAATGGACACAGACCGTTAGAAAATAGATGACTGGTTAGACAGAGGACCTTGATCGGTGCAGGCTTGGAGGGCCGAAGGGCCTGCTCCTGTGCTGTAGGTTTCTTTGTTCTTCTTTGTTCTTTGTTCTTGCCCAGTACCAAATTGCCAATACAGCAACTGAGCAACGTGTGATTCTCTGTGTGAATGCACTGTGCTGAGTGAGTAAAGACGGTCAACTCAGAAGCCCGATTTAGCCTGGGTGCACGCTGGCTCTGACTATGCACTGGTGCCAATCCTGTGGAGTGAGAGTGCACCAGATGGGAAAACTGCACTAGTAACATGCTGCATTACTATGATCTGTGAGAGCTAACACTGCTAAATGAAGATAACGTCGGGTCATTATCAACTCTCCTGTTCCAATGTAACCTTCAGGTATAACTAGTCTGTGCTCACTATCTCAGTGACACTCTGTCTCTGGGATGTAGAAAAACAGTGAGTTCCTCTGAGCATGTCACTACAAGTTCTTGTCATGTCACCACATGTTCTGCAAGGGTGAAAGCAGAATGATTTTACAGTTCAAATTGTCTTATGTTTCATCAGATCAACTTAGTGCTTTAACAGTAACTTTAGCATCATGTAAAAATCATGAACATCATCACATTGAGAATGTGTTTCTACTGAAGATTAATTTGTGCAGTCAGCCATTCATTGTGACCCTAGCACATTACATACACACACTCTCTCTTACACTAAATCTCTCGTGCATGCTCTCTATCTCTCTCTCACACGCAGTCTATCTTCCGCACACACACTATCTCTCTCTCTCTCACATGCACACACTCTATCTCTCACACACGTGCACACATACATGGATATACATTTGTGTATACACGTGCACACCATGTGTGTACATCACATGGCATTTCATGGGGTCATGGTGGCCACTGTTGTTCATTCTGCCCAGCTCTGTTTGTTTGGCACTTTCTGCATTCATTCGTGCGACATGGGCATTGTTGACTAGGACAGTAGTCATTGCCCGACTCTCGCTGTCCTTCAGTTGGGGGTGAGCTGCATTCTTGAACCTCTGCAAGTAGACCCACAATGCCCTTACGGAGTGAATTCCAGAGTTTTGATTTGGTGTCAGTGAAAGAACAGGGATATATTTCCAAGATAATGAAATGTGGGGCTGGATGAACACAGCAGGCCAAGCAGCATCTCAGGAGCACAAAAGCTGACGTTTCGGGCCTAGACCCTTCATCAGAGAGGGGGATGGGGAGAGGGAACTGGAATAAATAGGGAGAGAGGGGGAGGCGGACCGAAGATGGAGAGTAAAGAAGATAGATGGAGAGAAGAGTATAGGTGGGGAGGTAGGGAGGGGATAGGTCAGTCCAGGGAAGACGGACAGGTCAAGGAGGTGGGATGAGGTTGGTAGGTAGGAGATGGAGGTGCGGCTTGGGGTCGGAGGAAGGGATGGGTGAGAGGAAGAACAGGTTAGGGAGGCAGAGACAGGTTGGACTGGTTTTGGGATGCTGTGGGTGGAGGAGAAGAGCTGGGCTGGTTGTGTGGTGCAGTGGGGGGAGGGGACGAACTGGGCTGGTTTTGGGATGCCATGGGGGAAGGGGAGATTTTGAAACTGGTGAAGTCCACATTAATACCATTGGGCTGCAGGGTTCCCAAGCGGAATATGCGTTGCTGTTCCTGCAACCTTTGGGTGGCATCATTGTGGCACTGCAGGAGGCCCATGATGGACATGTCATCTAAAGAATGGGAGGGGGAGTGGAAATGGCTTGCGACTGGGAGGTGCAGTTGTTTATTGCGAACCGAGCAGAGGTGTTCTGCAAAGCGGTCCCCAAGCCAGGATGGCAAGTGGCTTGGAGGGAAATTGAAAGTGCTGGTGTCCCCATATATTTTCTGCCCTTGACCTTCTAAATCAAAGGGCGTTTGGAAGGTGCTGTGTGAGGATCTTTAGTGAATTTCTGCAGTGCATCTTGTAGATAGTACACATTGCTGGTACTGAGCGTCAGTGATAAGGAATTGGATACTTTCTGTGGAGTTTTATGGTGCTGGGTAGACTATATCATTCTTCGTTATACTTGCTGCTGTTTCTTTCCTTTCCATTGCTAAGCTTGCAGTGTTACTTGCTCACAAAAGCAAGTCATTGTTCAGACAATGTTCCGTTTTGCTGCTGTCTCAAGGTTTAGCACTGACACTCATTGTTTGGTTTTAATGTACCTTAATGGAGATGGAAAGGTGGTTTCCAGTTAGTTTTCCTGTCTCAACTTCCTACATGCTCCCATATTCCTTTCACTATTGAAATGATGCCCTTATTTTCAAATATTCACTCCAGGAGGAATAGCCTAGTTCTTCCAGAAGAACACTCACTGGTCTGGCTGCAGTGACTGTGACTTGGAGGCTTTAACCTTTTAAACTGGGTCACTAAATCAGATAGCCTCAAGGAAGAAAGGAAAAGTTAATCTTTCGGGTCACTGTCTGTTCGTCCAAACTAGAAACGGTTCAAGCTGTAGCAGCTTTAGGCGGATGTAAATTTGCAGTAAGTGGGAGAGGGAGGTGAAGAGTATCAACAGTATTGCATCAGAACATCGTCACCTGATTTGGCTTTTGTTAGTTCAGGATGTTAAAGGGTTACAGAACAAAGACCAGGAAGCTGCAGAGTAACGAGGACCTCAATGAATGGCAGAACACTCCCAAAGAGCTGATCGGCCCCATCCTGACCCTTTGTAGCAGTGCAGGGCCATGTGGAACTGTGTCTTTGGTTATTGTTACTAAATGTACTCATTTCAAATCTCTTACAGGTCAACAATGAAAACGTTGTCAAGGTTGGTCACAGACAAGTGGTGAACATGATCCGCCAGGGAGGAAACCATTTGGTGTTAAAGGTTGTGACAGTGAGCAGGAATCTCGATCCAGAGGACATTGCCCGAAAGAAAGGTACTACTTTCTTTCTCTGGCTCTTCCTTGTTGAACAGCGTCCCATTGGTATGAATTAGCAGCTTATTTTGAACTTCTAGCACCAAAACGAGCCGTTCAGCCTGATTGGTCAATGCGAGCATTTGTATTCTGCCCAAGCCTCCTCTCAGTTGTCATTATCAATCCTACCGACAGATTCCTTCCTCCCTCTAGCACATCCTCCCTCCTCAAAATGTCTCTCTTACTCGGCTCAACTATCTCTTAGAAAGTCACACATTCTCAGGGTACAGGGGATACAGTGTCAGCCCAGTAATTTATATCTGAGAATAGAAATAACAACTTGAATTCATGTAGCACTTTTGCGGTAGCAACTTCACCAAATCTCCTTCACAAAAGCAATGATCAGACAACATTTTGAGGACTGAATAAAACACAACGAAAGAACTGCGGATGCTGGAAATCGGAAACAACAGCAGAGTTGTTAGAAAAGCCCAGTAGGTCAAGCAGAATCTGTGAAGAGAAATCAGGGATAGTGGGAACTCGTAGGAACTGCCAAGGCTGGAGAATCGTGTAGGGCTGGATGAACATTGCAGGCCAAGCAGCATCAGAGGAGCCCTAAAGAAGGCCCCAGATCCGAAATGTCAGCGTTCCTGCTCCTTTGATGCTGCCTGACCAGCTGTGTTCATCCAGATCTACACCCCATTATCTCAGAGAAATCAGAGTTAACATTTCAGGTCTGGTGACCCTTCCTCAGAACTGACGGTACCTAGGGAAATTTTGGTCTTTATGCAGAAGATAGGGAGGTGGGAGGGGGTAAAAAGTAAACAATAGGTGAGAATAGAGCCCAAAGAGAGAGAGGAACAGTTGGACAGACAAGAAAGTGCTTATAGGCCAGCCTGGGAGGATGAATTAATGTTAATGGGGATTGCTAGTGGCTAACAATGGATAGTGTGTAACAGCAGTCCAAGTGATAACAAGGCCTGGTGTGTGGGGGTTGAGATAAGGACATAGGAGAAGGTGCCTCAAGCCCTAAAATTGTTGACCTCGATATTGAGTCCAGAGGACTTTACAGTTCCCAAGTGGAAAATGAGGTGCTGCTCTTGCTCCTTGCAGCTTGCGCTGAGCTTTGCTGGGATACTGCGGCAAGCCCGAGACAGAGACATTGGCCATGGAATGTGTTAAAGCGGCAAGCGTCAGGAAGCTCAGGGACGTTATTGCAGGTAGAACGTACGTGTCTTATGAAGCAGTCACCCAGTCTATGTTTTGTTTCCCCAGTGTAGAAGCTGTAGAAATGCTGCTATTAAGCTTTTGGAGAGCTCCTCCTTTGTCAGGTGACTTCTGGTAGGTGAGGACAAGGGGTCCCCATTGCTGTTGTTGGAAGGGAGGAAGGGGGTGAGGGTTGAAGTGTCAGAGATGGCTTAGATCCGGCTGAGGGCCCAGTCAACAATGGTGCTGGGGAGCCCTTTGTAGAGGAAGAAGGTGGACATTTCAGATGACCCCTTGTCGAAGTTGGCATCATTGGAACAGATGCAGTGGAAACAGAGGAACTGGAAGAATGAAATAAAGTCTTTGCTGGAAATAGGATATGAGGATGTACAATCAAACTAACTGGGAGTCAATGCATTTGTAGTGGATATTGGTGGCCAGTCGATCCCTAGAAATTGAAGCAGATAGCAAGGAAGGGAGGGGAGGAGTCAGAGTTGGACCTGGTGAAGGTGACAGTAAAGTGGAAATTGGAAGTGAAGTTGACAAATGTTTCTAATTCCGTACGAGAGAGAGAAAAGCAGTTCCAACAAAAACATCGATATACTGGACAAAGAGTTGTATGTGGGAGACAAATGAGTGAAACTCCTTACTTTCTGCTTGGGAACTTGATAGCTTTCTGGCCTCAACATAAAGTTTAATGATTTTAGGGCTTGAGGCACCTTCTCCCATGCCCTTACCCCAACCCCGACACACCAGGCCTTGTGATCATATGGTCTACCATGATACTCTTCCCTTCTAAGCAACTGACAGTCCCCATTAGCAGCCATTCATTCTCCCAGGCTGACCTATAATAACTCCTGTTCAGCTGTTCTTCTCTCTCTTCTGGCTCTATCCTCACCAATCATTTACTCCTTACACCCAACCCTGTCTTCTGCATGTAAACCAACATTTCCCAATGTTTCCAATATAAACCAACATATTACCATCAGTTCTGAGGACGGATCATTGGACCCAAAACATTAACTGATTTCTATCCACAGATGCTGCCAGACCTGCTGAGCTTTTCCAGCAAATTCTGTTTTCGTTTAACACTCGAGGTCTGGTCACACAGTGTTGTGTGGACGTGAGTGAGCAATGAAGCTGTAGATTTTTTTAAAGTTTTGGCGAAGATCTGTAGTTTGGGTGAGGTTGTTGACTTGCTTGCTGAGCTGGCTAGTTCCCATTCAGACGTTTTGTCACCTTGCTAGGTGACATCATCAGTGAAAACTCCAATGAAATGATGTTATTCCACTCTGCTTAGAATTTATACTATCTGGTCAGTTATGGTAAGTAGTGTCATTTTCGGTTTTGATCTGTGTGGGTTTGTATATGGGGTCCAATTCTATATGTTTGTTGATTACATTACAGGTGGAGAACCATGCCTCCAGGAATTCCCTGCGTGTCTATGTTTGGCTTGGAATATTATGGTTACCTTGCCCCAGTTAAACTATTGGCATTAGTGTTCTAATGCAGTTTTGTGGGCGTTGGGGTGGTTGCTGTGGAAGTTGAGGATTTGATCAGTATGGGTTAATTTTCTGTATACAGTGGTTTGGAACTCCTTGTTGGTCAAATGCTCAACTTTAACATCCAGAAACAGAAGTTGATTAGTGTTTTCTATTCCCCTTGTGAATTTAATCCCTGCGAATACGCTGTTGAAGGAGGTGGGGGGGTCTCTTCTAAATTGTTGTGTTTAATAATGACAAATGTGCCATCTAAGTACCAAGGACCTAAAACAGAGTTTGGACCATCTCATCAACAAATCACCCCTTTCCATCCACTCGACCCAAGATTTCCTTGTTACCCTCAAGAACAGAAAAATCAGTGATGAGAAGATTATGGTAACCTATGACACCACAGTTTTATTCACATCAATCAACATCCCACTAACCAAAGAAACAGTAGCGGCATTACTGGAGGAAACAGCAATACAGACCAGAAACTCAATCAACAATGACAACATACTTAAACTACTAGATCTCTGCCTCGCTACACCCTTCATTTTTAATGGTCAAGTATACAAGCAGATCAACTGTACACCAATGGGATCACCCACCTCAGGACTCACTGCAGAAGCAGTCATGCAAAGACTAGCACACACCACCCTCCCCCACATTCAACCTAAACTATGGATCTGGTACGTAGACGGCACATACATCATTACGAAACACAATTTAGAAGAGACCCACCACCTCTATCAACAGTGTATTCGCAGGGATTAAATTCACAAGGGGAATAGAAAACACTAATCAACTTCTGTTTCTGGATGTTAAAGTTGAGCATTTGACCAACAAGGAGTTCCAAACCTCTGCATACAGAAAATTAACCCATACTGATCAAATCCTCAACTTCCACAGCAACCACCCCAACGCCCACGAACAAACCTCCATTAGGACAATATTTAAATGGGCTAGGACACAAGGTCACACTGCAACACTCCGGAAGTGTGCAGGAAAGAGGAAGAGCACCTGTACAAAATCCTCACTATAAACAGATATTCCTGCAACTTCATCTGTGGATGCCGAATAAATAGACAACAAGAGGAAACAGTACGCCCTAACATTTGGCCACACTACCGTACATCAAGAACATATTGGAACTGACGAGACTACTATGACCACGATGAATCATGGTGGCCCACAAGCCCACAGCTCCTCAATGACAAACACTCACAAGGATTAAAGACCCCATACCCACAACATGCAGAACCAACGTGGTGTACAAAATACCATACAATGACTGCCACAAACGTTACATTCGGACAGACAGGAAGGAAACTAACCATCACAATACATGAACATCAACTAGCAACAAAACGGCAAGAAAAACTCTCCTTAATATCAGTACGCTCAGATAATGAAGGCCATCAGTTTATCTGGGACAAAGTAACCATAGTAGCCCAAGCCAAACATAGGCAAGCACAGGAATTCCTGGAGGCATGGTTCTCCACCCATAATGCAAGGAACAAACATATAGAATTGAACCCCATTTACAAACCCATACAGATCAAAACCAGAAATGACACTGTTCACCAGAGAGTATAAATTCCAAGTGGAGTAGAATAACATCGCTTCATTGGAGGCTTCACTGAAGATGTCACCCGGCATGGTGACGAAACATCTGAATGGGAACAAGCCAGCTCGGCGAGCAAGTCACCAACCTCACAAAGGTGTAGATTTTATGTAGTGAATTTCGGAGAGGATAGAAGCGGACAGGCTAAGGGAAAAGACCACAGAGCTGTTGGGACCTGTCAGCTGATTGTACACCCACCAAGGGTGGAGCAACAGCTAATGACAATGCAGAAGACCCCAGCATAAAAAAACAGAGCTGGACAAGGAGGGAGGGGATTAGTGTTGGAGACGAATAGAACAGATTGGAATTGAGTCCCTACAGTGTGGGAACAGGCGATTCAGCCCAATAAGCCCACACTGACTCTGCAAAGAGTATCTTACCCTACTCTATCCCAGCAATCCTGCATTTCCCATGGCTAACGCACCGAATCTACACATGCCTAGGCACCTCGGGAAATTTAGCATGGCCGATCCACCTAGCCTGCACATCTTTGGACTGTGGGAGAAAACTGGAGTACCTGGAGGAAACCCACGCAGACACGGGGAGAATGTGCAAACTCCACACAGACTGTTGCCCGAGGGTGGAATCGAACCCGGGTCCCTGGTGCTGTGAGAAGCAAGGCAATAGAGGGAGTTGAAGCCTCCATAGAAATGATGGAGCCATAAAACCATGCAACCAATTGAATTCAAAGCTTGAGATGAATGCACCTAGCCCAGAAATAACTTGGTAGCTGCTCCAATGATTTCCCTTGCTAAGCCTCTGAAATGTTCTCTGTGTGATTTTTACACACAGCCAATTGAACACAGTTTTTGAAATCTTGAAATCATTTGTGCTCCTTTCTCTATAAAAGGAAATCGTTATTGTACAGTTCACAGGTCTGTGTGGGCAGGTGCTTAGAAATGAAACGACCAGCTTATTGTTGCTAAGCAACATCACAGATGCTGTGAAAACTATGCACATTTTCATTTGGAGAACGTTCAAGAAGGTTTTCAAAGGCCAGTGTCCTATGCCATTCTGAATGACCCCCTCCCCAGTCCACCCCCCACCCCCCTTAGTGAACTGAAATCAAACAGCTGTGTAATTTGAGGGAGTAATCACCAGCAGTTTCTGCCTTGGAAAGTCGGCTGGAGTTTAATCATCTTCTGAAGAGAATTTTAAAATGCTGATTGAGATTAAACATTCGCTTTCCTTACATTGGCTTGTAGTCAAGCTCAATCAGCACTGGCACAAATTGTAGTCATTTAATTTTTTGTTCCTTTCCTATAGTTTTCAATTTCAACAGTGCAGAAGTTTAAATTTTCCTTGAATCTTATGTTACTTTCATTTTACAGACTGATCCTTACAAAGGTGTAGCAACCCTCCGATTAACCCACCTTCAGAGATGTTAATTGATCACAAATTATTTTGGTAATGTTTAAAACAATATCGTGAGAACTGAATTCACAAGAAGTGTTGGAGTGCCTATTTGTATTGTGTGTATGTTTTCTTGTGTAAATCTTTCTGAAGGCTTACTGTAATGACCTGGTAGTCGTTATTTAGACCCATTGTTTCATATTCAACCACAGTGGTCTTAGCAATTACAGGAACAGGAGGAGGCCATTCAGCCCCTCAAATATCTCTATCATTTGATAAGTTCTGTCAACTGCTGACTCCTTCAATCACTTTACCATCAAAATTGATCTAACACTGCCTTGAATATTCTCAAAGGCCCAGTCTTCACTACTACCCAGGATGAGGGGTCATAGTTTTCGGGTAATGGGTAAGAGATTTAAAACCGATAAGGAGTTACTTCTCTCAAAGTGTAGTGGCTCTGAGGAATTCACTCCTCCAGAGTGGGATGGCTGCCAGGATATTGAATAATTTTGAGGAGATAAGCAGGTTTTTAATGAGTAATGAGTTGAAGGGTTATGGAGAGCGAGCAGGATGGTGGAGTTGAGACCGAGATGAGATCAGCCATAATCATCTTAAATGGCGGAGGCTTGAGGGGCTGAATGGCCTACTCATGTTTCTAATTCTTATTCTATAGGCTGTGACCTTCAGAAAAAATCTCTCCTTATTTCAGCCTCATATAGCAGATCTGGATTCCCCTCAGTCACTGCCAACGGAGCAGAGGTGATGCCCTCTCAGCATCCACCCTGCCATCAGGGTTTTGGGTTCAGTGCTGTCACCTCTTGGTTTTGGTTAAACCATTCTCATGATGCACGGATTGCTCCTAAAACAGACACTTTGTGCCCTTCCCAGTTTGACCTTGAGGATGTGTGTAAACCGCCTTCATGGAACTACAACAGTAGATGGTGAGGGGTCTCCCATCCTGCGGTTAGTTAGGTACCTCTAGTTAACGAGGAGCCAACTTTGGTAATCTTAACTGGATTATCCTACATGTGAATTCAACAGAGCAGATATGTGATGAGAATGGATCACAAGTAAAAACGTCAACTCCCCTTACCATGGACCCCATCTCCAATCCCCAGCTTCCACCCCCTCCAGACCACCCCCAGCCCACATCATAAGTATGAAATGAAATTGGTCAACAGGAAGGGGATGTGGTAGGTAGCCTTTCCCCACAGATTATTAAATTGGCCAGACAGCATTGCTGAAGTGCTAAAAGAAAACCAGGGCTCGCTGCAGTTAGCCTCAGCATTTTAAGCAGCCTCTGTGGGAAGAGAAACTGAAGATACATTTCTAGGCAATTTCCTGCTGTCATTGAAAGCTATGTCTGATTTTCAGCAAACCAAAAGGCATGAAGAAGGAAGCAGTGAGGGAACAATTTAAGGGAGATGTGTGAGATGGGGTAGAAAGCACATGAGCTTAATTAACAAAAGGGCTGATGGTGGAAGGAAAACGGAGAAGGTGAGGGAACAAACTGGGGTCAAATAGGTGTGAATAGCAAGAATAGAATCATCAACAGCTTTACTCTAGAAAAAGGATGAGCGCAGTGGTAATTATCTGAAATAGCTGAACTCCTTGATGAGACGAGAATATAGATATTAGGCACTTGTAGGAGCAACTACTTGCTGACTCAGACATGTGTTTTGGAAGGAAACTAATTCCAAGATTATTTCTTTCTTTTGTCTTTTTTCTTTAATTTCACAAACAAGCCCCACCGCCTCCCAAGCGAGCACCAACCACTGCATTAACGCTGCGCTCCAAGTCAATGACCTCAGAACTTGAAGATCTCGGTAAGAAAACAACATTGAAATTGCATGCTCTGGCCTGTCAGTGCCAACGTAGGGACTGTGCTGTGTGCTCGGTTACAGTCAGAGATAAAACCCTCAGGTGCTGCATGCATTGCCTTGGGTGAGACCTGCTCGCTGCCCCTTGTTGTACTGACCAGTGTAAAACTCTAAATAGGACACTAAGCTGGCAAATGGGTTATCAAATATGTCCCAGATTGAAATCTGGTAGATTGGCCAATTGAACTGCCTTCTGACTGTCTTCCATCTCTCTCCTTTCTGCTCTCTCCCTATTGTACTTTGGCCGTGACCAGTGGATCGAGGTAAGCTGGCTTGTTCTGCACTGCTGCCTATTACACTTTCTTCAAAAAATGTTACTTTGTAATCAAAAAGTTAAAATTCCATTAATTAATCTGGTATCCAAACTGACTGCACCATGTTCAGGAGCACAAACAAACCTTAATGAGTGTAAATACAGGCTGGACTGTAAATGTTTCCGATGGTTATGGTCATTAGAAAGTGAATCCTTGCTCACCCCCACTGTCCCATCCACATTCCTCATCAGTTTCAAACCTGATCACTGCTCACAAGCTGCCTTGTTAATGAAGGTCTTCAGCAGGATGGTCATAAACTCCCCTTCCTAATCGTACTTGGAGCCGTGACATCAGTCTGTCACACACCATCAAGTATGGCTTCGGAAAGAAGCCATTGTGTAAACGCACACTAAATACTGGAGCAATTAGCCCCTAGTTCACACAACACACTGTATGTTCACACTAAGAATAAGGGATGTTGTAAAGAAATGGATCGCATTAAAACTGGTGTGGGCTGCAGCCCCAGGCATACACTTGTGTGATGGCGAGCTAGGCTGTGCAGCCAGCCCCTGCATTTGTTTGTCGCGTTCGAAATGTCAGCATAGTATCAAACAAGAATTGGTCCAAGAAGATGTGTATTTCATTCAAGAATCTCCATAATGTGGTGTGCTCGATTGTTTGTTAACTGAGACGTATTGTAAATGATATACTGAAGAGAATGATGTGCTTCCAAAGATGCAGTTCCTTGCCATTGATTGCAGTGATGTTTGAAAGGGGGATCGTTTGCTTCTTGTCATTTGCTGTTCATTGCTTCCTTCATGATGCTCTTCCTGTGGTTTTACTGTGAGACTGACCATATTGTTCAGCAGAAAGTTCTGCTGTTTTTTTGGTCACTTTACATTCAGTGAGTGAATCTGTACAGGTTAGTTATTGACTATGTACCAGGACTAAGACTATCACCATTTCCCCTCAAGTAAACCAAAGCAATTAATGGCCATGCAGAGGCCCTAATCCAGTACACTAGCAGGGGAGACATCATCAGACAATGTAGAGCCACAGCCCCATTGGCCCAGATATCTCCGTTATGATGATGAATTTTACACTCACCTCCCAAGGGGTCGGAAGGTGGGAAATAGCTGCCTAAGCCTGCCCTTGATGCAGTAATATCAATGCTGACGAGCCAGGCAGGTGATCTGATGCCAATCTCACCTTTGAGGGCCTTGCATGAGCAATTAATATTGCCTTTTGCTCCATCCAATGACTGCTGTGAAGTAACTAGTGGCAACAGCAGCCCAGACCACATGCCAAGGGTTCCCTAAATCAGCTGTTGATGGGCCAGCAGGGGAGTGGATACTCTAGGCTCATCAGTGTGGGGAGAAGGCAGTGCCTCCTTAAGTTATTAATGAACCCCCCCCTCTCGATTTTCCCCTATTCCCACCCACACCAGCCAAACCACGAGGCCTTTGTCTGCTGGACATTAAACCCTGACCCTAATGATGATCTAACACTGCACACTGCTCTTCTAATGTACTGGAGGCTTAAGACAAGGCTTTGTGGATCCCAAAGATTGAATGGCCCATTCTGGACCTTGTACTGGTTAATGAGCCTGGCCAGGCTCATTGTCCTTTCAGTGGAAGAGCATTTTGGAAACAGTGATCACAACTCCTTAAGTTTTAAGATAGCTATTAACAAGGATAAGTCAGGGCATATTGTGGCAAGCTTTTATATTGGGGAACAGCAAATTACATCAGTATTAGGCAGGAGCTAAGGAGTGTTAATGGGGAGGAGCCGTTACCAGGCAAGTCCACATTAAACATGTGGGAACTGCTTAAAAACTCCCTGGGGAGAGTTCAGGACTTGTAAGGTTTTGGAGTAGATTTGTAGCTCGGGTTGTGGGTGTTGAGGTTGGTTGGCCGAGCTGGTTTCTTGTTTCACAGACACTTCATTATCACGCTTGGTAACATCCTCAGTGCAGCTTCCGATCTTCCTGCTGTTCAGGGAACTCCACTTAGGAGGAAGGATAAGGAGGGCAAGGTTTTGGACCTTTTGGATAATGAGGGAGGCTGCGAATTTAATCAAAACGGAAAAAGAAGTTTAGGAGGCTAAAATAGGACAGGGCCTGAGAGGAATGTAAGGAAAGCAGGAAACAAGCAGCACGGTGGCTCAGTGATTAGCACTGCAGCCTCACAGCGCCAGGGACCCAGTTTCGATCCCAGCCTCAGGTAACTGTCTGTGTGGAGTTTGCACATTCTCCCCGTGTCTGCGTGGGTTTCCTCCGGGTGCTCTAGTTTCCTCTCACGGTCCAAAGATGTGCAGGCTAGGTGGATTGGCCATGCTAAATTGCCCGTAGTGTTCAGGGGTGTGTGGGTTAGGTGGATTAGCCATAGGAAATGCAGGGTTACAGGGATAGGTTAGGGGTGTGAGTCGGGGTGAGAAGTACTTTGGAAAGTTGGTGTGAGCTTGTTGGGCTGAATGGTCTTTTTCCACACTGTAGAGATTCTATAGAAAGATCTCAAGCAGAGAAGTGGGAGAGCAAGAAGGGACTATTAAATGACCTTGGCAAATGGGGTTAAAGAAAATCCGAAGCTATTCTCTAGATACAATTTTTAAAAAAAGGCTAACTAGGAAGAAGATAAAATGTGAGGCTGGATGAACACAGCAGGCCCAGCAGCATCTCAGGAGCACAAAAGCTGAACGTTTCGGGCCTAGACCCTTCATCAGAGAGGGGGATGGGGTGAGGGCTCTGGAATAAATAGGGAGAGAGGGGGAGGCGGACCGAAGATGGAGAGAAAAGAACATAGGTGGAGAGGAGACTATAGATGGGGAGGTAGGGAGGGGATAGGTCAGTCCAGGGACTTCTTCAACCGGGAACCTAACCCTCCCTCCACTGAACCCTTCACCCGCTTCCAACACAAGTCCTCCTCCTGGACGCCACTCCCAGGCGTCCTACCTTCCCTCGACCTCTTCATCTCAAACTGCCATCGAGACATCAACCGCCTCAACCTCTCCACCCCTCTCACCCACTCCAACCTCTTCCCCGCAGAACGTACAGCCCTCCGCTCCTTCCGCTCCAACCCCAACCTCACCATCAAACCCGCAGACAAGGGCGGCGCAGTGGTAGTATGGTGCACTGACCTCTGCATCGCCGAGGCCAAACGCCACCTCTCTGACACCACCTCCTACCGCCCCCTCGATCATGACCCCACACCCGAGCACCAAAGCATCATCTCCAACACCATTCATGATCCCATCACCTCAGGGGACCTCCCACCCACAGCCTCCAACCTCATTGTTCCCCAACCCCACATGGCCCGTTTCTATCTCCTTCCCAAAATCCACAAACCTGCCTGCCCTGGTCAACCCATCGTCTCAGCCTGCTCCTGCCCAATGAACTCATCTCCACCTATCTGGACTCCATTTTCTCCACTTTGGCCAGGAACTCCCTACCTACGTCCGTGACACCACCCACGCCTTCCACCACCTCCAGAACTTCCAATTCCCTGGCCCCCAACACCTCATTTTCACCATGGACGTCCAGTCCCTATACACCTGCATTCCGCATGCAGATGGCCTCAAGGCCCTCCGCTTCTTCCTGTCCCGCAGGCCCGACCAGTCCCCCTCCACCGACACCCTCATCCGCCTAGCTGAACTCGTCCTCGCCCTCAACAACTTCTCTTTCGATTCCTCCCACTTTCTACAGACTAAGGGGGTGGCCATGGGCACCCGCATGGGCCCCAGCTATGCCTGCCTCTTTGTAGGTTATGTGGAACAGTCCCTCTTCCGCACCTACACAGGCCCCAAACCTCACCTCTTCCTCCGTTACATTGATGACTGTATCGGCGCCGCCTCTTGCTCCCCAGAGGAGCTCGAACAGTTCATCCACTTCACCAACACCTTCCACCCCAAACTTCAGTTCACCTGGGCCATCTCCAGCACAACCCTCACCTTCCTGGACCTCTCAGTCTCAATCGCGGGCAACCAGCTTGTAACTGATGTCCATTTTAACCCACCGACTCCCACAACTACCTAGAATACACCTCCTCCCACCCACCCTCCTGCAAAAATTCCATCCCCTATTCCCAATTCCTCCACCTCCGCCGCATCTGCTCCCACGATGAGGCATTCCACTCCCGCACATCCCAGATGTCCAAGTTCTTCAAGGACCGCAACTTTCCCCCCACAGTGGTCGAGAACGCCCTTGACCGCGTCTCCCGCATTTCCCACAACACATCCCTCACACCCTGCCCCCGCTACAACCACCCAAAGAGGATCCCCCTCGTTCTCACACACCACCCCACCAACCTCCGGATACAACACATCATCCTCCGACACTTCCGCCATCTACAATCCGACCCCACCACCCAAGACATTTTTCCATCCCCACCCCTGTCTGCTTTCCGGAGAGACCACTCTCTCCGTGATTCCCTTGTTCGCTCCACACTCCCCTCCAACCCCACCACACCCGGCACCTTCCCCTGCAACCGCAGGAAATGCTACACTTGCCCCCACACCTCCTCCCTCACCCCTATCCCAGGCCCCAAGATGACTTTCGATATTAAGCAGATGTTCACCTGCACATCTGCCAATGTGGTATACTGTATCCAAAGTACCCGGTGTGGCTTCCTCTACATTGGGGAAACCCAGCGGAGGCTTGGGGACCGCTTTGGAGAACACCTCTGCTTGGTTTGCAATAAACAACTGCACCTCCCATTCGCAAACCATTTCAACTCCCCCTTCCATTCTTTAGATGACATGTCCATCATGGGTCTCCTGCAGTGCCACAATGATGCCACCCGAAGGTTGCAGGAACAGCAACTCATATTCCGCTTGGGAATCCTGCAGCCCGATGGTATCAATGTGGACTTCACCAGCTTCAAAATCTCCCCTTCCCCCATGGCATCCCAAAACCAGCCCAGTTCGTCCCCTCCCCCCCCAATGCACCACACAACTAGCCCAGCTCTTCCCCTCCACCCACTGCATCCCAAAACCAGTCCAACCTGTCTCTGCCTCCCTAACCTGTTCTTCCTCTCACCCATCCCTTCCTCCCACCCCAAGCCGCACCTCCATCTCCGACCGACTAACCTCATCCCAACTCCTTGACCTGTCCGTCTTCCCTGGACTGACCTATCCCCTTCCTACCTCCCCACCTATCCTCTCCTCTCCACCTATCTTCTTTTCTCTCCATCTTCGGTCTGCATCCCCTTCTCTCCCTATTTATTCCAGAACCCTCACCCCATCCCCCTCTCTGATTAAGGGTTTAGGCCCTAAACGTCAGCTTTTGTGCTCCTGAGATGCTGCTGGGCCTGCTGTGTTCATCCAGCTTCACATTTTATTATCTCGGATTCTCCAGCATCTGCAGTTCCCATTATCACTAACTAGGAAGAAGGTAGGGCCACATGAGGATAACGGAGGGGACTTGTACTGAGAGACAGAGGATGTGAGTGATATCATAAATGAGTACTTTGATTGGTATTCACCCAGGAGAAGAATTTGGAGGATAGTGGGATTTGTGTGGAGCATGCTAATATGCCAAGGCATTTGAGATCAAGAAAGAAGTGGTGTTGGATCTCTTGAAGGGCATTAAGGTGGATGACTCCCCATGACCCAATGGTATTTACCCAAGGTTACTAAGGGGGCAAGAGAGGAGATTGCTGGAGGCTTGACCAAGATCTTTGTGCCCTTGCTAGCCACTAGAGAGGTTGTGGATTATCCCAATTTCCCTTGTGGAGAACTGGTGAGTAGCTTCCACAAGGGAAATTGGGATAATCCAGGAAATTGTGGGCCAGTGAATCTCACATAGGTAGTTGGGAAGCTGTTGGAAAGAATTCTTATGACTTACACGCATTCAGAAAAATATGGCCGAATTAGGGACAGTCAACATGGATTTGTGCAGGCCAGGTCATGTCTTATGAACTTGATTGAATTTTTCAAGGATGTGACAAATGTGATTGTTGAGGCTGGAGCAGTTGGTGCTGTCTACATGGATTTTAATAAGGCTTTTGACAAGGTCCCTTGTGGTAGGCTCATCCAGAAGATTAAGATGCATGGGATCCATGGTGACTTGGCCATGTGGGTTCAGAATTGGCTTGTCCATGGAAAACAGAGGCTAATGGTGGAGGCATGTTTTTCAGGCAGGAGGTAAGTGAGTATTGGTGTTCCTCAGGGATTCATGTTGGGATCTCTGCTGTTTGTGATATATATAAATGACTTGAATGAAAATGTAGACGGGTGATTTAGTATGTTTGCAGATGAAACAAAGATCGGTGGAGTTGTGGATAGTGTAGAACATTGTCAAAGGTTACAGTGGGATATAGATCAGTTGATATGAGCGGAGAAATGGCAAATGGAGTTTAATCTGAAAAGTTTTAGAGTAGATTTGTAGCTTGGGTTGTAGGTGTTGTGGTTGGTTGGGTGACCGAGCTGGTTGGTTCGTTCGCAGATGTTTCATTACCCTGCTGGATAACATCACTGCAGCCTTCGATGAAGTGCTGTTGTGTTTTCCTGCCTGGTATTTAAACTCTGGAGCCCATTGAGTTGGATTACCTCCCTTCTGGTTTTCCTTGGCAGTGAAGTGAATATGGAATCGAGTTCTGTGTTTGTTGATGGCTTTCTTCGTCGAGTGCCAGGCTTCTAGGAACTCCCATGTTTGTCTGACCAAGTGAAAAGTGCTGCACTTTGAGAGAGCAAATGCTAAGGAAATGTTTCAAGCTAATGGTCTGAACCCTGAACAACATTGATGTACAGTGAGATTCAAGTCCAAAGTCGCCTGAAAGTGGCCACGCAAGTAAATAAGGTGGTCAAGAATGCTTGCCTTTATCGGTCAAGGAATTGAGTACAAGCGTCAGGATGTCATGTTGCAGCTTTATAATACTTTGGTTAGGCTGCACTCAGTTCTGGTCACCACATTACAGGAAAGAGGGGATGTAGAGGCTTTGGAGAGGGTGCAGAAGAGGTTTAACAGGATGCTGCCTGGATTAGAGGGTATGAGCTACAAATATAGGCTAGAAAAACTCGGGTTATTTTCTCTAGTGGAATGGAGGCTGGGGGAGACCCGATAAAAGTTTATAGAATTGAGAGACATAGATAGGGTCGGCAGTCAGAATCTCTTTCCCGGAGTTGAAATGCCTAATGATAGGGGGCAAGCGTTTAAGGTGGGAGGGGGAAAGTTCAAAGGAGTTGTGAGGGCAGGAGTCTGGAATGTGCTGCAAGGGGTGGCGGTGGAGGCAGACACAATAGGGGTTTTTAAAATGCTTTAATCACAAGGAAAAGAAGGATATGGACCAAGGGCAGGCAAAAGGGATTAGTTTAATTTGGTGTCATTTTCAACACAACACCGTGGGCCAAAGGGTCTGTTCCTGTGCTGTGCTGTTCTATGTTCTATGGTCTACTAATGGCCAACTGACCTTAAAATGGCTGTGGGGAGGACAATCATTGTCCCCTTCGCTGGGCATTCCCTCTTTCTTACCTCACCACCCAATGACATTTTCGTGAGAAATCGAGGGGTCGTGGAAATTCAGTATCGCATATCATTTATCCCTCTGAGTGAATCAACATTATTTTAAAACCTTCTGTGAGCCTGTACATATACAGTACATAACTTGAAAACCATGACACACTGGATAGGCACAGCAAAGTCAGAACAGACAACTCAGGCCATCTTTTGTTCATGAGGCGTGGGTATCATTGATGAAAACAACATTTACTATCCCTTCTTCATCTTTCAGAAAGTATCACCTTCCTGAACTGCTGCAGTTCTTGAGCTGCAGGGACTCTCTCAATGCTGCTAGAGAGAGTATTCCAGGAATGACCCCTAGGCCAGAAACAGTGAGATCATTCCAAATCAAGATGCTGTGAGGATTAGGCGGAATCTCTAAACAGTTGTGAACGCCACGTGTTAGGGAAAGAAGTATTGATGTTGGAGTGAGTATAGATTAACTTTACAAGATAGTATCAGAGATAATGGGAACTGCAGATGCTGGAGAATTCCAAGATAATAAAATGTGAGGCTGGATGAACACAGCAGGCCAATCAGCATCTCAGCTTTTGTGCTCCTGAGATGCTGCTTGGCCTGCTGTGTTCATCCAGCCTCAGCTTTTATTAAGTTTACAAGATGGTTGATTTCTGAAGAGAGATTACCCAAACTTGCCTTGTATCCTTAGGAGTTAGGAGGTTACAAGGTGATTTGGTCAAAATTCTCCAGACATTAAGGGAGGCTGATAGCCCAATGAGAAACTGTTTCTGCAGGTGAGGAGTCTAGGATCAGAGACAATCATGTAAATTTGGAGTCAGGCATGAAGAGTTTCAACACAAAGGATGGTAAAGTTTTTAACTTTTATCTATAAATGGCAATTGATGTTGGCTCAATGGCTGATTTTAAATCTGAGATTAATAGGTTTTTGTTTGCCAAAGATATTTAGGGACATGGAGTTCTGACAGGTAACTGGAGTTATGTCACACATAGTTACAAAGATAATAAAGTGTGAAGCTGGATGAGCACAGCAGGCCAAGCAGCATCTCAGGAGCACAAAAGCTGATGTTTCGGGCCTAGACCCTTCATCAGAGAGGGGGATGGGGAGGGGAAACTGGAATAAATAGGGAGAGAGGGGGAGGCGGACCGAAGATGGAGAGGCGGACCGAAGATGGAGAGAAAAGAAGATGGGTGGAGAGGAGAGTATAGGTGGGGAGGTAGGGAGGGGATAGGTCTGTCCAGGGAAGATGGACGGGTCAAGGTGGTGGGATGAGGTTAGTGGGTAGGAAATGGAGGTGCGGCTTGGGGTGGGAGGAAGGGATGGGTGAGAGGAAGAACAGGTCAGGGAGGCAGAGACAGGCTGGGCTGGTTTTGGGATGCAGTGGCGGGAGGGGATGAGCTGGGCTGGTTTTGGGATGCAGTGGGTGGAGGGGACGAACTGGGCTGGTTTTGGGATGTGCTGGGGGAAGGGGAGATTTTGAAGCTGGTGAAGTCCACATTGATACCATTGGGCTGCAGGATTCCCAAGCGGAATATGAGTTGCTGTTCCTGCAACCTTCGGGTGGCATCATTGTGGCACTGCAGGAGGCCCATGATGGACATGTCATCTAAAGAATGGGAGGGGGAGTTGAAATGGTTTGCGACTGGCAGGCGCAGTTGTTTATTGCGAACCAAGCGGAGGTGTTCCGCAAAGTGGTCCCCAAGCCGCCGCTTGGTTTCCCCAATGTAGAGGAAGCCACACCGGGTACTATGGATACAGTATACCCCATTGGCAGATGTGCAGGTGAACCTCTGCTTAATATGGAAAGTCATCTTGGGGCCTGGGATAGGGGTGAGGGAGGAGGTGTGGGGGCAAGTGTAGCACTTCCTGCGGTTGCAGGGGAAGGTGCCGGGTGTGGTGGGGTTGGAGGGGAGTGTGGAGCGAACAAGGGAGTCACGGAGAGAGTGGTCTCTCCGGAAAGCAGACAAGGGTGGGGATGGAAAAATGTCTTGGGTGCAGCCCAGTTCGTCCCCTCCCCCCACTGCATCCCAAAACCAGCCCAGCCTGTCTCTGCCTCCCTAACCTGTTCTTCCTCTCACCCATCCCTTCCTCCCACCCCAAGCCGCACCTCCATTTCCTACCCACTAACCTCATCCCACCACCTTGACCCGTCCATCTTCCCTGGACAGACCTATCCCCTCTCTACCTCCCCACCTATACTCTCCTCTCCACCTATCTTCTTTTATCTCCATCTTTGGTCCCCCTCCCCCTCTCTCCCTATTTATTCCAGAACCCTCACCTCATCCCTCTCTCTGATGAAGGGTCTAGGCCCGAAATGTCAGCTTTTGTGGTCCTGAGATGCTGCTTGGCCTGCTGTGTTCATCCAGCTTCACACTTTATTATCTTGGATTCTCCAGCTTCTGCAGTTCCCATTATCCTTGGCACGTAGTTACAAACCTTGGCTGAAGGAAAAAACTAGATTCCTCCCGTTCTGTACTCTCAAGACAATATCAGACTGATTTGCAACCCTTTATTTCCTTCCTGTTTGGCCTGAGGTAAGAGATTTGCTGGAGTAACTAGATAGTTAAGCATAGTAAATATTCCTATTCGCAGAATGTGAGTATCCAAGCAACACAAATTTCGGACAATTGCTAAAGACCCAAAAGGAAATTGGGACCATTTGTCTTTGATACAGTGAGCTGTTCTGAACTTCAATACATTACTGACCAGAGTGGAGGAAGCAGATTCCATATTACTTTTTCAATGGAATTGCAGAAATACCTAGATGGTAGGAACAAATTATCGAGCTGTGGGAAATACCAGGCTTGTACGACTAATTGCATAGCTCAAAGTTGGCTCAGGCACACTGGCCAATTGATATGCTGTAATGAGGAACAATTTGATTCTGTCTGTCATGGGGCTGGCAAAGGGAGTAATGCCATTCTTTCATACAATTTGTGGTGGCTTGTATCATGCATGTGACTTCACATGTACATCAGCCTTACCCCTGCACATTGTTTCCTGAATGCTTCAATTGAGCCTGCCTCCTCCACATTTCTAAGCAGTGCACTCCAGACCCAAACCACGTGGTGTTTGAAAAAGTTTGCTTTCACCTCACATTTGCTTCTTCGCAAAACACTTTAAGTCTATACAGATAGTAGGAACTGCTGATGCTGGAGAATCTGAGATAACAAGGTGTAGAGCTGGATGAACCCTGCAGGCCAAGCAGCATCAGAGGAGCAGGAAAGCTGACATTTCGGGTCTAGACCCTTCTTCAGAAAAAAGGTTTTTTTTTCTGAAGAAGGGTCAAGACCCGAAACGTCAGTTTTCCTGCTCCTCTGATGCTGCTTGGCCTGCAGGGTTCATCCAGCTCTACACCTTGTTATAGTTTAAAATCTATGATCCTTTTTTGAGTGGGAATAGATTCTCCCTATCTACTCTGCCCAACTCACTCATGATTTTGAAAATCTCTATCAAATCTCCTCTCAGCCAAGGAGGACATTCCAAACTTCTTCAATCTATCCTCATCAGTGAAGTTTCTCATTCCTGGAACTGTTCCTCTAAATCGCTTCTGCACTTTCTCCAAAGCATTTACATCTTTCCTGTAAGATGCCAATACCTCTCCACAATACTCCAGCTGGGGTCTAACAAGTGTCTTGTACAAGTTCAGCATCACCTCCCTGCTCTTGTACTCTGCGCCTCTATTATTAAAGCTGAGAGCACTGTGTGCTTTATTCACTGCTCTCTCATGCTGTCCTGCCACTTTCAATGATCTGTATACATACACAAAGGTTTCAATGCTCAAGTACCTCTTTAGAATTATACCTGCTGTTTTGTATTGTCTTTCAATATTCTTCTGACCAAAATGTATTCCCTCTCAATTTTCTGCAGTGAAACCCCGTCTGCCACCTATCTGTCCTTTTGGATTCCACACTGTCCTCCTCACAGTTCATAATTCTTCCAAGTTTCATGTCAGCTGTATTGTTTGAAATTGACCCAGCACACCAAAATACAGATCATTGAAATATATCAGGAAGCTCCAGGGCCACAATACTGAGCCCCGGGGAACTCCATAACAAACCTTGCTCCAACCTGAAACTATTTATTGGCCGTTACTCCCTATTTTGATCACTCAGCCAATCTTAATCCATTTTGGTACTGTCCCTTTGCTGTAATGACTGGTAACTTTCCTCATCAGAGATGGTAGGAACTGCAGATGCTGGGGAATCCTAGATAACAAGGTGTAGAGCCTAATGAATATAGCAGGCCAAGCAGCATCAGAGGAGCAGGAAGGCTGACGTTTCGGGCCTTAGAAGGGTGTAGGCCTGAAACGTCAGCCTTCCTGCTCCTCTGAGGCTGCTTGTCCTGCTGTGTTCATCCAGCTCTACACCTTGTTAACTTTCCTTGTCAACTTTGTGAATGAGAACTTTGAGGAGCAGGAAAACAGGCTTGAACAGATCAAGATTGAGGAAGTTGATGTGCTGGAAATTTTGGCAAACATTAAGATTGATAAGTCCCCAGGGCTAGTCCAGATTTATCCTAGGCTGCTCCGGGAAGCGAGAAAGGAGGTTGCTAAGCCGCTGGCGAAGATCTTTGCTTCCTCTCTCTCCACAGGAGTCGGGCCGGAAGATTGGAGGGAGGCAAATGTTCCTCTTTTCAAGAAAGGGAATAGGGAAATCCCTGGAAATTACAGACCAGTCAGTCTTATGTCTGTGGTCAGCAAGGTTTTGGAAAGAATTCTGAGGGATAGGATTTATGACTATTTTGAAAAGCATAGCATGATTAAAGGGAGTTAGCATGGCTTTGTGAGGGGCAGGTCATACCTTACAAATCTTATTGAGTTCTTTGAGGAAGTCACGAGACAGGTTGACGAGGGTCAAACAGTGGATGTAGTGTACATGGACTTCAGCAAGGCATTTGATAAGGTTCCCCACGGCAGGCTCATTCATAACGTCAGGAGTTATGGGATACAGGGTGATTTGGCTGTCTGGATTCAGAATTGGTTGGTTGACAGGAGGCAGAGAGTGGTTGTAGATGGTAAGTATTCTGCCTGGAGGTCAGTGCTGAGCGGTGTCCCGCAGGGGTCTGTTCTTGGGCCTCTGCTCTTTGTAGTTTTTGTAAATGACTTGGATGAGGAGGTTGAGGGGTGGATTAGTATGTTTGCTGATGACACAAAGTTTGGAGGTGCCATTGATAGTATCGAGGGCTATTGCAGGCTTCAGAGAGACATTGACAGAATGCAGAGCTGGGCTGAGAAATGGCAGATGGAGTTCAACCTGGATAAATGCGAAGTGATGCATTTTGGAAGATCGAACTTAAATGCTGAACATAGGATTAAAGGCAGGATTCTCGGCAGTGTGGAGGAACAGTGGGATCTTGGTGTTCAAGTGCATAGTTCCCTCAAAGTTGCCACCCAGGTGGATAAGGTTGTTAAGAAAGCATATGGTGTTTTGGCTTTCATTAACAGGGGGATCGAGTTTAAGAGCCGTGAGGTTATGCTGCAGCTCTACAAAACCCTGGTGAGACCACACTTGGAATATTGTGTCCCGTTCTGGTCGCCCTATTATAGGAAAGATGTGGAGGCTTTGGAGAGGGTGTAAAGGAGGTTTACCAGGATGCTGCCTGGACTGGAGGGCTTGTCTTACGAGGAGAGGTTGACTGAGCTCGGACTTTTCTCTCTGGAGAGAAGGAGGAAGAGAGGTGACCTGATCGAGGTGTACAAGGTAATGAGAGGCTTGGATAGAGTCGATAGCCAGAGACTTTTCCCCAGGGCAGGATTGACTGCCACGAGGGGGTCATAGTTTTAAGGTGTTAGGAGGCAGGTATAGAGGAGATGTCAGAGGGAGGTTCTTGACCCAGAGAGTTGTGAGCGCATGGAATAGTTTACCAGTTGTAGTCGTGGAAGCGGAGTCATTAGTGACATTTAAGCGACTGCTGGACATGCACATGGACAGCAATGAATTGAGGGGAATGTGGGTTAGGTTATTTTATTTTTGGATTAGGAATATTCCACGGCACAACATCGTGGGCTGAAGGGCCTGTACTGTGCTGTACTTTTCTATGTTCTATGTTCTATGTTCTATGTTCTATGTTCTATGTTCTATGTCATCACAGCAAATACCTTCTGGAAGTCCTTGTAAGTCACATTTGTAGCCATGCCCTCATCGAGTTTTTCTATCACCTCTGCAAAAAAGTGAAAAGGAGGAACTGTCTAGCGTTAGCTCACCATGTTTAGTGTATGTGCCAACTGGCTCTGCCCTCAAACAGGAATTGGCACAGATGCAAACCTGCACTCATTGATCTGCCATCAGCAGCCAGATGTGAAGGAGAATGTGGTGCAGGATGTGCAGGATCTGACTCAGAAACGATGTCCCTTGTAGCGAACAGTTTGGCACAGGGATTCCCAAAGCAGGAAGTGACCAAGTGCCGAGTAATGCTCTCCAACAAGCTGAGGCTGAGGAATCATAGCTGATGCATTCATTTGATGGACTGGTTCTGAAATACAACTGAAGGCAGCTACTCACCATTCAAAGGCTGTGGGCTTAGTTGTGGATTGGCTGGGTCTGAGAACACAACTAATTCAGAAGGATGTGCTGGCTGGCAGAATATAGCTCTAATTCTCTACTCAGACAATGACACTGTTCTAGTATAGCTCATTCCCTTTTAAGTAAAAGATGCTAATGAAAATTTAATCAGCTGGGGCGGTGGGGTGGGAGGTGGGGAAGGTTCTAAAATAAACAGTTTCATTACTCAGCTGCTGAAAAATTCCTGATGGAGTTTGGAATGTGATTAACCTCAATCCTCTGTTTAACTTGGAGGTTGAGAACGTTGGCTTGAAACTTTGGAACCCACCCAACACCAACAATAATGATTCTGGACTGAGAGTGTGACAGAGAAGGCATCAAGTGTATTCCATTGCTTATTCACACTGTTCGGGAGAACGTGACTTTGCAGCAAAGTGTAGCATTCCCTGTCTTTGGGCTCAAATGCCTGCTCACATTTTCATAGCACTGTCTAAACCTACTGAGCATTTTCTAACTAGGACAAGTCCAAAGTAGCAGCCAGGATGGGTGGATGATGGGGGTGGACTTTGGTAGGAGGAGACCACAGCACTGTCCAGGATGGGCATTTTGGTGGGGCCTATTGTAAAGACAGAGGGGGAGCAAATGGCAAGACAAAGGTGTAAAGAATAGTTGATGGAGAGACCAGTGATGACAAACAAGAGGCAACAAAAAATGAGAAGAAGGAAACAAAAGCAAAAGAAACAAGATGTGCAAATAGAAGAGATTCTTCCAATGGGGTTGTCTCATTCTGCAGTGGAGCTATTTTTAGATATCCTGAGGCCGTTCAAATGAATGAACCGGTTTGTGAAACGTTTAGTTTTGAATCTGAGATTGTAGGATTTCTAAATCAAGGCTTAAGAGTACAAAACAAAGATGTAATGATAAACCCATATGTTATTGGTCAGAGATAACAGGGTGTAGAGCTGGACGAACACAGCAGGCCAAGCAGCATCAGAGGAGCAGGAAAGCTGACGTTTTGTGTTAGGGCCCTTCGTCAGACTGTTTTGTTCAGTTTTGGAAGTTGGAATATTTATCAAAGTGAGAGATGTAGAAGCAATTTTTAATAAAAACCAAAAGAACTGAGGATGCTGTAAACCAGAAACAAAAACAGAAGTTGCTGGTAAAGCTCAGCAGGTCTGGCAGCATCTGTGAAGAGAAAATCAGAGTTAATGTTTTGGGTCCAGTGACCCTTTCTCAGAAGGCAGGGCATGGTGTTCCCATGTATCTGCTGTCCTTGTCCTTCTAGTTAGAAGTGGTCATGGGTTTGGAAAGTGTTGTCTGAGGACCTTTGGTGAATTTCTGCAGTGTATGTTATAGATAGAACACACTGCTGCCACCAACCTTCGGGGGTGGATGGAGTAATGTTTGTGGATGTGGAGTCAATCAAGCAGCTGCTTTGTCCTGGATGGTGTCAAGCTTCTTGTGTTGTTGGGGCCGCACCCATCCAGGCAAGTGGGGAGTATTCCGTCACACTCTGGACTTGTGCCTTGTAGAGGGGAGGTGATGGCCTAGTGGTATTATCGCTGGACTGTAAATCCTGAGACCCACGTAATGTTCTGGGGACCCAGGTTTGAATGTTGCCACAGCAGATGGTGGCATTTGAATTCAATAAGAAGAAATCTGGAATGATGAATCCATTGTCGATTGGTTCACTAATGTCATTTAGGGAAGGAAATTTCCATCCTTACCTGGTCTGTCTTACTCCAGACCCACAGCAATGTGGTTGACTCTTAACTGCCCTCTGGGCAATTAGGGATGGGCACTAAATGTTGCCTGGTCAGTGACGCCCTCATTCTGTGAATGAAAAAAATAAAGATGGCTTTGGGGAGTCGGGGTGTGAGTTACTCACTGCAGGAGTCCGAGGGTCTGACCTGCTCTTGTAGCCCCAAGGTAAATTAAGCAAGGTAATTCTGGCAGAGCTGATATAGAAGTCTCTGAGCAATCTTGATCTTTTGCTCTAACGTTAAGAGATTTTATTGTTCCCTATAAAGCAGCTCCAACAATGAGCTGTGACCCTGAGATTTCTTCCTAGCTCCCAAATTTGACTTGGCCTCTTGAAAGCATTGTGCTGTGATGACATGGTCACCATGGTGACATTTACTAAGGGTTCATTCTGAAACATATTTCTCAATCTCAACCTAGTTGGCTGTTCCATGTACTCCCAGCCCATTTGGCTTTGGGAGTGTTTTTGTAGGCTGATTCCTCCTCCTTCCATTCCCCAAATAATGCTGAATTCCCCACACTGCAGCACAGTCATTCAACAAGTTAACAAAAGGTTAGGACTTCTTGTTTTGCTCGTAGCCAGCTTTTTGCATCATTCTTTTTGCTGGAAGACCCGTTTCTGTTTGTCATTTGGCCAAATGGTCTGCTTTGCGCAGATATGTCATTAACTCCTGAATCTTTTTGGCTCAGTGGCACAGTGCCCCAGCCTGAACCCATCTCTATCTTATTTAAGGGAGCAATAATCTCCACAATATATCCCTGAGCTGAAAAACAGTGGCCAATTTGTAATGCAAGAAAGTAATTTCTTAGCAGAAAAGACAATAGGACTTAGATACCAAGTACAGGCCCTAAATATGCTATTTATGTGGTTGTTTAACCATATAAATATATGGTTGTTTTTGATACTGACCTGATTTTATAAGTATTCGCCAATCAGCCCGTTGAGCTGTGTTTTACACGCCTCTGTAATAGGTAGGTCTTGCTGCGGTGATTTACAGTAAATCAGAAACACGTGATGGGTTGTGTGGTTACACTGTTGTGCAGAGTAACTGTGAATTTTTTTAATGTTTTCACTGTGCCCAACTTGAACAATCATGTGTTCTGCTAATAGTTTTATTATCTACAGCCCATTGCTATAAATTGCAGCATACAATTTCCTGTCACACAGCAATGGTATTCTGCTCTTCAATCTCTGCAAACTGTTACATTAGGAACAAACAAAAAATCACCCAATTTTAGGCAGAATTTACAAACTGGTCACCAAAAGTGTTGGAAATTATTTTGTTTTTTTAAATGACACTGATTTCAATCACAGAGTTTTGTTTGGATACATTGGAACTCAGTGACCGCTTTCTCTGCTGGACTGTACAACAGGGAGAATTGTCATAGATTACAGCCAGATGTGTCCCCTGTAAAATCCTCTGCTTCAGGTGGAGTGCCTTTCACTGTCTTTATTTGCTTTTTTCAGTAATTCTTGACGTGTCTTACTGAATAGCATGGAATTGCCCACAGAAGGTGTTAGCAAAATGGCTCTCTGTCAGCTAGAAATGGAGCATCCTCCAAATTCCTTTCTGTTGCAGCATTATGGTGTGATTTGGAATATATGTCCCGGAATGTTGAAATGGGCCTTCACTGGCAAAGGTCATATCACCATACAATCAGTCGCAGACAGGTAAAGGCACTGATTAATTCAGCTTGTAGTTTCTGATAGTGATACTTTGTGTATCCAAAGAACACAGTCTGATCCCACTGGAGATGTCAGCTCTGATGAAGATTCATCTGGACTCAAACATTAGCTTGCTGTCTCTCAATGGATGCTGCCTGATCCACTGTGATTTCCAGCATTTTTCATTCCCACTGGAAACATCTCTGGCACAGGGTCAAAACCCAGACCAAATCGTCTGGGAATTTCCTCTTCAAATTCTCGGGGAATCTAGATTTATCAAGGAGAGTGTTCTGTTCTTGTAGTAACTGGTAAGGGCCTCATTGTGACCTGATACATGTGTAGCTCACATTCACAAGAGTGAAGTCTTTCACAAACAGTGGCCAACTGTGGCAAGAATCACACTTCTTAGCAGTGTGGGGACAGGACTCAGATGTCAAGTACAGGCCCTAAACATAACATTTGGTGGCAAGTAAGTAGTTTTATCTCTTAATGCTGGGTCAGTTTTATTGATATTTTTCCATCGACCTGTATAGAGTGAGCTGCATTTATCCTCGGTAAACCGTACATCTGTTGATACCAATCTGCATAGTAACAGATATAGCATCTGTCATGATACCTGTATAGATAGTTTCTAATCAATGTCAAGTCCTTTTGCTGTTTTTAAGGGTCTGTGGAGCTAATGATGTTCCCAAGGACCAGGTCTGGTACTAGCCAATGGCTAAATTTCTTTGATTTCTTACTGATTGTCAACTCAATGTTTTGTTGCTGGATGAGGTTGAACCAGTTTGTGCACAGATAATTAACACACAATACAAAGTGGGTCCCAGCTTCTCCTCTAAATCTTTAGAACTTCCTGCTATCTTCTGCAACTTATCCAGCACCTCCCCTAGCAAGTTGGTGCTAACAGAGACTTCCAGACAGATTGAGCCAGATGGGTCACATTGAACACGGTGCCCTTTCCTCGTACTCTGGATTCATTCCAATTTTCTCCACTGCCACAGCACCCATCCATAATGTATCATTAAGTCAGTTTTGGCTGGAAGAGATGCCTGAAACAAATTACTTGCACGAATTGCATTTGTTCTCAATAAATTGTACATCTGATGCCAATCTGCATGCTAACAGATAGCGAAATAGCTCTGTCATGGCAGCAGTTAATGCCAATAGAACATGTCAGTGCACATTTAGTAAGTAAGATGGGTCTCAGACACTGAGTAATGTAGCATCCATTGTCTTTGTGGCTGGAATTACATTGCTGTAGTCCTTCAGTAATTTTGTGCAGTTTATATGCAAAAGGATTGTCTCTGATACAATGTCAAATGTATTGATTTAACAGTATTTTTTATTATAATCCAAGGCCAGCATTTATTGCCCATGCCAGACGAATTCTGGCCTTTCATTCCAGGTTTCCTGGAGTGGAGTTAAATTGCATGTTGAGCTTTGAATACTACCCTCTAGATGATTATTCCAGGTCTCTAGCTTACTGGGCCAGCAACATGACCACCAAGTTATTTTTGATTTTGCACATGCCATTAATGTGGCCCAAAGTGTATGGTGTTTTTAGCCTCCAGAGCCCCTTTGCTCATGTCCATTGACCACTGGTCCCTGTGAATTGGGTGACCCACAGTAAATGCAGGGCCAGGTTGATGTAAACCCATTAGTTCCTTGAAAGTGAAGTAAGCTAAACACATCCATCCCATGATCAAATTGAAAAAAGCTGAAAGTATGAGAGCAGATGCTTTAAAGTATTGAATAAATGCTGGTATCATCTTTCTTTTATCTGTGAGGCATAAACCACAATACCAATAACCACTGATGACACAGTGTGGAGCTGGAGGGACACGGCAGGCCAGGCAGCATCAGAGGAGCAGAAAGTTGGCATTTCAGGTTTGAACCTTTCTGATCCTGAAACATCAACTTTCCTGGCCCTGTGATGCTGCCTGGCCTGCTGTGTTCCTCCAGCTCCACACAGTGTTATCTCAGACTCCGGCATTGGCAGTTCTTACTATCTCTACAAATAACCACAGGAAATGCAGTATGTAATATCTGTGAACGTGAAGCAATCTGACTGGCCTGTATGCCTTGAAGTATAAATGTGGTACTACACTGGAATATAAAATACGTTTTAGTGATCCTTGTCCAGAAATCAGTGGAATATCCATTTCTTTGCAGTCTCTCTTTTTAACTTTAGTAAAGTTGAAGCTTAATTCCATCCTTTTCTGCACGTTAAGTATGACATATTTATGAAAATGCAGTTGTGGAACTTCTTGTGACAAATCCTGATGCTACCTTTAGAGACAGTGCTGATGTTGACAGAAAGACATGACTGTATGCCAAGCCTGGTGATTAGAGCTCTGCTTTGCTTTACAAAAAGTCAGTTGAGGGTAAATGTACAATAGGGTTCACTGGTGGAAAGGTGTGTACTCTGGATTGGGCATGGGCTGGAGGAGGTGGACGGCAGGAATGGCCTCTGTTAATGAACTAATTGGAGCATCAGCAAATGATCGAGGAAGTTTTGTTTCGGCAGCACTCTACCACAAAACCTGGGCGATCTAATTACAATCAAATCTTGTTGGGGAAAAGAAATGTTGAGTTGTGAACGTCAAGCAAATTCACAGCCTGATTTATTTCAGCATAGGGGAAGAGAGAGAGAGAGAGAGAGAGAGAGAGAGAGAGTACGAGAGACACTGTGTGTCTAATTACTAGGCTTGGAATAAAATGATGCAAAGATAAATTAGTACAAACTAATGTGAGATAGCAACAGGCCAGTCACAGAGAATGTTTTGATTGTTCCTTTTGAGAGAATATAAACTGTAAACAGTTGCTTCTTTCCTGAAGTAGAAGAGGTTGTTAGGACAGCAGCAAAAGACTCTGCCATGACTTTCAGAGAAACATTTGAAAACCTGAGTAAAGTTACAACAGCTGAGCCGGAGAAGCTCTGAACTGTATCTGTCCTGAGATTCGACTGAAATAAACAGTGCAAAGAAATTTCACTGTCAGACCTTTCCACAGGATTTAACAAATAATCTTGCTTTTTTTTTTACTTTCCAAGCTACTTTACGGAAAAAGAGAACGGGTAAGCGAGTGAAGTTTTAAAATATCCTGTGCTGTAAATACTTGGATAAAGATTCCCAGTTTGTATTAACTTGCAGTTTTCTGGATTGTAATTGTGTTAAAGTACAGGGGAAATTATAAAGAGCTTTGTGATCCTTTATTGTACAGGGGAAATGACATTCTTGGCTGAGGGTCTAGAGAGAGACAATGTTGAAAATCTTTGGTAGGTTTTAGCAGTATCTGTAGAGAGAAACAGAATTAAACACCCAGATTTTCTGACGATCAGACCCTGAGGAACCCCCATTGTAGCAGACTCTGAATGAATTTTGTGGTTAATTGAAGATTTTCTGCACCTGGACCTATACAAAAGGCTCCATTTAAATTGTAGAATTTAGAGGGTTCCAATGAAATTAAATAACTAGTTGCTCAGGCAAAGTGAAGCAATTAAATACATAGTTCAGCTGCTGTGTAATTATTCAGTTAGCCCCATACTTAATTCACACACCCACCTCCCTCAACCACATCCCCAAGGCCCTGACCTGACCCATAAAGAGAGACACCCCCACAATGACCTGACCCTTAGTTCCACACCCCTCCTATATCTCTGACACAACTCCCTCACTTCCCCGAATATTTCCACAGGTGTATATACACAAGGTCCATGGAACCCACCTTCCCCTACAGGGTGAGTTGGTATTAACTAATCCTCTAGAAGGTGACCTCTGTCCCTGATGGTGGTAAAATTGGGAAAAGCCAGGGTGAGTCTGGGAAGTAAGGGCCGTCAGATAGGCAGGGTACCTCCTGCTGGGTCTTCTGAGACGAGATGATTCCCCAGTGCTCCCAAACAAGGACAAAGTACAAAAGTGTAAAATTCATTCCTTTATGCAGCTTGAAGTAAAAGGTTTTGTTCAGTAATCGCAAAGGTGATGCACCTTGGGATGTTTTCCCATGTTAATGGTACTACATAAATGCAAGTTGTTTTAATCATTATCTTAGATTGAAAATATTTAATATCCAATATTGTTTAGTCATAATGTTCCTGTCTGAACATTCATTTTCCTTAAATTATCTCAGACGCTGTGGCCCATTCAGCTGATGCAATGGTTGTAGGATCCCTTCGTGTTGGGAAGTGTTGTCTTACTAGAGTTTCAGCTCAGTGTAACATTTCTGCTGGAACTTTGCAAGGCTCCCCAATCAGACATACGCTGTCTCCAACAGTTTCCAATAGGTCAAGTGCCTACAAGACATAATTGTGGGTGACTTTTTACATCTTATGGTGCATAGACTGTAGGAACAGAAGTAGGCCATTCAGCCCATCGAGTCCACTGCAATTCAATGAGATCATAATCCTCAATTCCACTTTCCTGCCTTTTCCCCATAACCCTTGATTCCCTTATCGATTTTTTTAAAAATCTGTCTGTCTCACCCTTGAATATGCTTAACAACCCAGCCTCAACAGTCCTCTATGATAAAGAATTTCACAGACTCAATCCCCTGTAAGAGAAGAAATTCCTCCTCATCTCTGTCTCAAATGTGCTACTACTTATTCTGAGATGATGCCCTCCAGTCTTAGACTCTCCCACAAGGAAAAAGACATTTCCCCTGTCACGTCCCTTAAGAATCTTGTATGTGTCAATGAGAGATCTCATTTTTCTAAGCTCCTGTTGATGCAGGACCAATTTACTCAACCTTTTCTCAAAGAAAATCCCACCATTTCCCAGATCAGCCAAGTGAACCTTGTCTGCATTGTCTGTAATGACAGTATATCTAGCCTTTGATTAAAGGGACCAAAACTGTCCTCCGTTTTCCAGGTCTAGTCAGATGAGTACCTTGTGACAGATATTTTTTAGTTGCTTAGCTCAATTGGGCTGGCCAACTGGCTAGTGATGCAGAATGATATCAACAGCATGAGTCCAAATCCCCTTCCAGCTAAGATCACCAGGAATGGTAATAAAATGTGAGGCTGGATGAACACAGCAGGCCAAGCAGCATCTCAGGAGCACAAAAGCTGACGTTTCGGGCCTAGACCCTTCTTCAGAGAAGGGTCTAGGCCCGAAACGTCAGCTTTTGTGCTCCTGAGATGCTGCTTGGCCTGCTGTGTTCATCCAGCCTCACATTTTATTATCTTGGAATCTCCAGCATCTGCAGTTCCCATTATCTCATCACCAGGAATGGTCCAACTTTTCAACCACTCCGTCATCTGAGACATGATGAACCTTATGTTAAACCTCCACCAATCATCTCTCTCTGATACAGCAGTCCTCTAGGACTATGGTACTTTTACCTTGTATACTTTTAGCAAGACCTCCCTGCTTTATATTCTATTCCCTGTGGAATAAATCACAGCATTCCTTTACTCATCCTGTAACCCACTGAACCCTTATGCTAACATTTTGTGATTGATGAGCCCTCCCTAAACCCTCTGTGCAGTAGCTTTCTACAATCTTTCATCATTTAAGTAATATTCAGCTCCTCTATTCTTCCTGCCATTGAGCATAACCTCATATTTCCCACTTTATTTTCTCCACTCTCTTAACATTTCTATATCCTTCTGCAGATTCTGTCATCCTCACCACTTGCCTTCCCATACCATGCCAAGCTCAGCTCACAGGCTTTTGGCATTAAGTCTTACCATCCCAATTCCCTCCAAATATCCTGACTGCTCAGACAACAGTGCACTGTGTTAAGGAAGGTACACTTCCAAGTAAATAGCCCTCAACATAATTAAAATAATCTCCCCTCTGGCCAGTTGAATCAATGAATTGACCATCAGTTAGAGTTTCTTGCTGTTTGTTCTTACTATTTCATCAAAATCTGTTTTAGTTTGTGCTAAAATAACAACTTTCCATTGCGCTTTGTAGCAGGTGAAAACCATGACTCTCTGGTTTAATAGGAAATTAATACTTCAACATTTCAATTGCAAAAAAGCACCTTGATGCCTAGAGGTGATGACAAGGGGGTGACACATTGGAGTAAGTGTGTGCATTTGCTAGATAAATCCAACAGGAGGTCACTATTCTCCCTTCATTGTAAAATGTTCCTCGTGATTGTTTCACTGGCTGCTGTTTTATCTTGTATGCAGTGAATAACACTGATGCATGTTCATGGGGTTGTGCCATGGCCATCTGACTCATCTTAATAAAGCCTTCAATGTTACCTGAAGTGAAGGAGATAGTAAAGGCTCACCGCAGCAGAGTGGAATGGGTGTGTTACAAACCGCAGCTAGTTTTCTCACCGGACAAGTTTTTATTATCCATTGACTATCAGTCATGGCAGCACTTGGACCTAGAGCTGTATTGGTACAAAATACTGAACAGGATTGTGAGTTGAGAGGAGAGTGCAAGGAGGTTTCAGACTGATTTTGACAAGTTGAGCGAGTGAGCAAGTACAACGCAGATACAGTACAATGTGGCTAAGTATGAGGTTGTGTACTGTAGTGTGAAAAACAGACAGGCAGAGTATTACTTGAAATGGTGACACATTGGGAAGTGTGAGAGTACAAAGGGATATTTGTGTCCTTGTACACCATCAATAAAAGTAGACAGGCAGATGCAATAAGTAACTGGAAAGGTAAATGGTATATTGGCCTTCACTGCTGCACTAGTACAGAACCTAAGTGAGACCACAGCTGGAATGTTGCAGCAGTTTTGGTCTCCCTGCTAAAGAAAATATAGACCTGCCATAGAGCATTCACTCAGCTGATGCAGGGGATGGCAGGACTGTCCTACAAAGAGAGATTGGTGTACCTGAGCCTCTGCTCACTGGAAGGATTAGGGGATGGGGCGGGTGGGAGGGAGTGGTTCCAACTTAAGCATATAAAATTCTAACAGGACTGGACAGACTTAATAAACCTGATAGTTTAAGAATGTTAGAACCAGGAGTTTTCTGATCTGAAGTGGCTGCTGTTATGGTACCAGACATAACTTGTGGTGGACAATAAGTTTGCAACCTTTGGATGGTTGAAGGTGATTTGAAGGGACAGTGTTGTTGGCAAGTAAATGGAAAACTCAAAAAATCTCAACTCAGCTATGAATCATCAACACAGTGTTCAGACCAAGTTGTTAATTTTTCAAGTTTTGATCAATACCTGGCTTGAATGGTTTGAGATCCAAATGGTGTAGAAATTGTGGAGGCAAGTGAGGTCTAAATCTTTTATTTTAAAGATGAGTAATTCTGTTTATTGTATTTTTATTATCTTTAATGTAACTGACTATTTAAGCACAATTATTATAACACGTATTCTTAGATTCTTGATGGAGTAAAAAGCTTCTGCTTGAACAGTGAACTTTTGTGGCTTAATTCCTTCATCACAAATTTGAATTTTCAGATTATTAATAAAAATGTATAACTACTGGTCATTCCCAAGGTCATAGTACTGAACCAATTTTGCAGTTATGATGTAGACCGATTAAATCTAAAATATTCCAATCAAAACATTAGTGAAGCTGAATGAATATAAAGCCTCTTTTGTGCAGCAGTTGTTATAGCTCACTGAACAGCTGATTATATTTCAATTCAGATTCCAATTTAGTTGCTAATGTACTTCAGTGTTATCACGTGACAGTATACTGTTGGAGTTTTCCTGATGCTGTCATTTTTGTTTTTTTGTAATTTTATTGTGCTTACGATTAATACCCAAAATGAATAAGTTTTTGTTTTCTGAACCTTACTTTTTGTTTCCACCTTACTATAGATCTTGATCCATCACATTTAGAGGGTTTGAAGAGGAGGACTGCTTTTCAAACCACACTAAGTAAAAAAAAATCTCAATGTGTACATGAATTAACAATGCATGTGTCTTGTGCAGTCGCAACTTTCTGACTGCCCTGAATGTAACTTCTCAGCAAGGTGTCGTGTGCATGAAAATATTGTTCAGGTTTTGTGTCAAGATTGTAGAAATCTTTCTTCTATTTTCAACGGACACTGTAAGCTTGAAGCAAACCGTGTCCTTCTTCTACACAGACAAACTCGATGAAATTGTGTCAAACTCCAAACAGCCGAGGGCTGCGGAAAATGCAACAGCGGACTCGAGAGTTGCAACTATCAAGCAGCGTCCTTCCAGTCGATGCTTCCCTCCTACAACAGATGCAAATGTGAGTAAACTAATTTCTATAAGCACATGTTTCTAAGGTACAAAAGGAGGCCATTTGGCTCACTGTATCAATACCAGGTGAGAAACGGTTATTGAGCCTTTCTCCAGCTGCTGGCCTGTAGCCTTGTATTTCACATTTACATGGAAGCATTTTTAAAGGTGTTTGTTTAAAACATTTGCTTTAAAGCTCTTGCAGTATGATTTGGTAATTATTCTCAATCTGCCTGCAAGATATAAAAACAAGACAGTCTCCTAACCGCCGTCAATACAGTATGGAGCTAGGGGAACACAACAGGCCAGGCAGCATCAGAGGAGCCAAAGAGTTGATGTTTCAGGTCAGGAATGAAACATGAGTCCCCTGTTCTTCTGATGTTGCCTTGCCTTGCCAGCTGTATTCCTCCAGCTGCACTCTGCATTGACACTGACTCCAGCATCAACAGGTTCTGCTATCTCCACAGTTTTCTAACTTTTATAGAAGGGCTTCATGTTCCCTGACAGTGGTTTAAAAGTTGTGTTCACCTCAGAACTGTCTATAACAAGAATTAACCAGCACTTATCCCTGTGGCATTACCTCATGCCAGCCAGAAAATCACCTGTTTATGCTTATCCCCCATTTCTCCTTAGCCAGTCATTCCCTTACTTTGCTAGTGTATTACACTCAAAGCCATGAATTCCTTTTTTGAGTATTAACCTTTTGTGTGGTCCTATAATCTTTGAATGCCTTCTGAAATTCTAATGGTAATCTTGTTTCCTTTTGTGTGGTTTTGGTTCCCATGGTTTTACCAAAACACAGTTTTGACTTTACTCCCTATGATTCCAAACGCACATGCCTTGTTAATCTGGCACTTACCCGACTCCGAGCAGCTTGGAGGATGAAATGCACATTGAAACTCAGCATTGCTGCGTACATTCCTGTTCGTGTAGCTCATTCTCGCTGTTGCCTGCCTCAGTTACGGTTGGAAATGTTCTTAAAAACTGTCCATAGCCTTCCAACTCCAGATGCAAACTCTTGTGTACGAGACAAGAAACATCAAGGAGGTATTCTTTTTACACATTTCCCATCTATTGTGGCGTTTTATATTAATGTTAGGCTCGTATTTTATACTTGTCCACTGTTCCAAGAATATAACTCAAACATTCACAAGGGTTTCTGTGCAAGTGTTTCAAATAGCAGTTTTGAGTTAATCGTTGATGACCTGTACAGTGTATCTTCAGGCTCCCCTTTGAACTGACTGTTTGTTAGTTCTTCAAATAATTCCCAGAAATTGGCCAAAAATGATTTCCCTTTCACAAAACCATGTTGATTCTGTCTGTTACTGTTAAGATTTTTCTCAGTGTGCCACTGTAACCTCATTAATAATAAACTTCTGCATGTGACAAATGTTGAGCTGCCTGGCTTGTAGTTACCTGCTTTTTGTTCCTGTCCTTTCTTGAATAGCAGAGCCATATTTGCTATTTTCCAATTTCATGCATCCTCTCCAGAATGTAGGGAAATTTAGAAAATCAAATTCAATGCATCTATTATCTCTGCAGTCAATCTTTTGCAAGCATTAATGTGAAAGGACCTTCTTCTGAGGGGCCCTGTTTCACAGTTTTCAGCCAATTCAGTACACTCCAGGTGATATTGAGAAATGGCTGAAGTCAATGGATGCTGCTCACTGATGCTCAGTTTAGGTTCCAGCAGGACCACTTGGCTCCTGACATCTCCATAACATTGGCAGAAACATGGTCAAAAGAGCTGAATTCCGCAGGTGAGGTGAGAGTGACTGACCGTGATATCGACTCTGCGTTTGACCGAGTGTGGCATCAAGGAGCCGTAGCAAATATGGAGTCAATGGAAATTGAGAGAAAACTCTCCGTTGGAGTTACCATGGCACATAGGAAGATAGTTGTGGTTGTTGGAGGCCAATCATCTCAGCTCCAGGACATCTCTGCAGGAGTTCCTGAGGGTAGTGTCCTAGGCCCAACCATCTTCAGCTGCTTCATCAATGACCTTCCCTCCATCATAAGGTCAGAAGTGAGGATGTTCGCCGATGATTGCACAATGTTCAGCACCATTTATCAGCACTCAAGATGCTTGCCAACAACCAGGCCAAAGCAGCCTGTTTGCTTAGTATTACATCTACAAATATCCACACCCCCACCATTGAAGCTCAGTAAGCAGTGTGTACTATCTGAGATGCACTGCTGAAATTCACCAAGGCTCCTTAGATAGCCTTCCAAACTCGCAACCACTTCCATCCAAAAGGACAATGGCAGCAGATACATGGGAACACCACCACTTGCAGGTTTCTCAGTAAACCACCCTCCCGTCTGCCTTAGAAATATATCCCCCTTCCCTCAGCGTCACTGGGACAAAATCCTCAAATTCCCATCCTAAGGGCATTTTGGATCTATATGGATTGCAGCAGTTCAAGGAGGCGGCTCACAACCACATTCTCAAGGGCAACTTGGTGGCAGTAACTACTGGCCCCACCAGAAAATCCCATATCCATGAACAAGTATTTACTTAAAAGATCCATCAGCACCTAAGGACTTGTCAGAGTTCAGTTCTGACCAGTTTCCCAGTGATAATTCTTGGTAATTATAATTGTTTTAAGTTCCTCTCCCCACCCCTCTTTGCCTCCTGATCCAGTTATTTTTGGGACATTTTTTGCATCATCTATGGTCAAGACAAATGCAGAATATAAGACCATAAGATGTAGGAGCAGAAGTAGACCATTCAGCCCATTGAGTTTGCTTCATTATTCAATTAGATCATAGCTGATCTGATAGTCTTCAACTCAGTTTCCTGCCTTTACTTCATAATCCTTGATTCCCCCCTCATTGAGCAAAAACCTTGAAGATACTAATGACCCTGCTTTGACATCCCTCTGTGGTAAAGAATTCCACACATTCACTACCCTCCAACAGAAGAAATTCCTCCTCATTATTATCTTAAAAATCCAACACCTTGTCCTCAGATTATACCCTGTGGTCCTAGACTCTCCCACAAGAGAAAATAACCTCTCCACATCAACCCTGTCAGGTCCCCTTAGAGTCCTGTATCTTTCAATGAGCTTGTCCTCATTCTTCTAAGCTCCAATGAGTACTGACCCAACCTACTCAACCTCTCGTCATGAGACAGACCCTCTATACCCAGGATCAACCTCTGTGCTATCGCTTTCTCTATTTAAATAATATTCAGCTCCAATATTGTTCCCGTCAAAGGGCAAAACCTCACGTTTTCCCATATTATATATTCCATCTGCCAAGTTTTTGCCCTTCACTTAAACTTCGGCATCCCTGTGCAGGCTCTTTGTGTCATTCTCACCTCTCACCTTCCCACTGTTTTTGTGTAACTTGCAAACTTGGCTATAATACATTCAATTTCCCCATCAAAGTCATCAATATATGCTTTGAATAAATCTGGATCCAGCACTGATCCCTATGGGCCTCCACTGGTTACAGGTTGCCATTCCTGAAAATACCCTCTTATCCCAACTCTCTGCCAGTTAGCGAGTGCAGTGGTGCTAATCAACTACCTCCAACACAATGGCCACTTATTAAATCACTTAATGTTTCATACCTTAACAAAGACCTTCTGAAAATCCAAATACATTAATTACATCCACTGCTTTGCATTATCTACCCTGCTTGTTATCACCTCAGAGAATTCTAGTAAATTTGTCAGATTTGAGTTCCCCTTCCTGAAGCCATGCTGATTCTGCTTCAACATAATAATATGTATTTCTAATGTTTCGCTGTGAGATCCTTTCTAATAGACTCTACATTTTCCCAATGACAGACATTAAGCAAACTGACTTGTAGTTATCATTTTTGTTGTCTTTCCTTTTTAAAGGGAAATTAGCAGTTTCTAATCCCCTGGGACATTTTCAGAATGTAAGGATACTAGAGAGATTACCAACAATGCATCTAGTATCTCTGTAACTACTTCTCTTAATCTCCCAGGGTGCGTCTCATCAGGTCCAGGGGATTTATTGGTCTTTAGCTCCACTAGTTTTCCTGGCACATTTCTCTAGAGATGGTGATCAGTGATCTGGAGGTCACTCTGAAGGTCAGTGATCTGTAGCTTTATTTCCTGCCTCCTCACTTGACCTGATTCATCCCAGATAGGCACCAGAGTTGATCAGCTGTCACCACAGACACTTTGGGAAAGACAGGAAAGGTGTTGTGGAGAGAACTTCCTCTGGAATGACTCTGTCTGCTCCAAATATAAACCTCTCCCTTTATCCTTGCCCCATCCCCAGGCTAGAGGTCAGCCGGTATGAGTATGTTGGTTAATTAGAACAGTGAGTGGAGTGTCTGGAGCATCGATGGAGCTCAGTAGAGTATTTCATTTCCAAGTAGCAGCACGTGTAAGGAAGTGTCCTTCAGCACTGAGGTCACTAAACTTGCTTTTTTTTCTAAATTTCTAGTCAGTCTATGACCGGCAAGGTATTGCTGTTCTACCACCTACAGTACCCGGGAGCCACAACAGCCCCTATTTAGAAATACCACGAGGAACTATGAGAAGACAGAAGTCTATAGGTAATGTGATATTTTGATGTTGGTATTAAGCTGAGCCAGATTTTTTGCTTCTATTTTATTTATTGAATTTATTTATGACACGCACATGAGCTTGCAAAGCAATTCTTCATACAGTTGTACAGGATTTATCAAATAATTATTCCTGTCCACTGCGTCATTTTCCCAGGAGGAAGCTTTTTCTGCTCAATGTACATGTTGAGAATGCATCTTGCATACATTTAGCATGGCTGTGATAGGACTAATTTAATTTAAATCTCCGTGTTCACACTCAAAGGGATTGACTGCCAACAGTCAATGACCCCTTTTATGGAAATCAAATCTATTTCTGAAATATATATTTATGTATATATTTCTGCAACAAACTTCAAAGGTATGATTTCTGAGAGCTAATTAATAAAGCTTTTTGTTACCCTCATTAGTTCCAGTTTATGTTAAAATTATTTGAAACTTGAGCATTCAAGCACGAGCGACGTTCCTGAGAATGTGTGTTAGTGCATGAATGCTAGCAACTTAAAATCAATCCCCACAACCTGCCCTCCCCACCCCGACATCCTAATGAATTGGTAAACCATGATAAATACATAGACTAATGCATCCTTGACAATTCCAGTGAGAAGACACTGATTGGAGCACATTAAACATCTGGGCCATGCTATCATTCACTGATTTCTGCCCAATATTGGCAGCAGCTGCAACACATGACAAAGGGAAATGTACATGTTTCTTTCATTTTATTTCCTTCATCAAATAGTGTCCGGTGCACTTTACATGTTCAGGATTGAATCTTGAAAATCAATTTTTTTTTTAATTACTGCAACCTGGAACTTTTTCAGATCCATTGCCATGACCTTCCTTGTCATTACTGTTTTATCTTGAGAACACACCATTCCAAAACACCAACTTGGAGCAAGAGAAGGCCATTTCACCCTTCAAACCTTCTTCACTTTTCAATAAGGTCATGGTTTATCTGTTAGTGTTCTCCATTCCAATTCCTTATCTGCTTTTGATACACAGTGCTTGAACAGAATTGATCTACCTGCAATGTAAAAATATTCGATGACCCTTCCACTTCCACCGCCTTCCGAGCAGTAAATTCCGAAGATACAGAACCCGCTAAAAAGAAATCTCCTCATCTCTGTCCTGATACGGTGATCCCTAATTTTAAAAAGAGCCCCTAATTCTGACCCACTAGAGGAAACATCCTTAATCACATCCACCTTGTCAAGACCATTCAGGATCTTGTACACTTCAATCAAATTACCCCACACTCTTCAAAACTCCAGTGGAATCAAGCCCAGTTTGTCCAACCTTTTCCTCATAAGGCAACCCAGCCAATCCACATATACACAACCCACTGAAGCTGCAGAAACAGTAAATGCTGATAAACAAATGGCTAGAAATTGGTACCAGTCTTTACACCCAAATTCTCAATGTTTCTACTAGTCACATCACTTTTGAATAGGATCACAAGTCTTGCTCTAAAATAATCTGTTGCTTGTTTGCTAACATACATTATTTCATAGAACATAGAACATAACAGCACAGTACAGGCCCTTCGGCCCTCGATGTTGTGCCGACCTGTCATACCGATCTGAAGCCCATAATAAGGTCATATTAAGTTTTCATTTATCAAGTTGACCTTCAGTTGGGTGTTTGTGTTTTGCTGCAGGTATGTTGGAAGAAGAGAAGCAGTTTTTGGCCCCCCCTTTACTGAAGTTTACCAGGAGTTTGTCGATGCCAGATACTGCTGAGGATATACCCCCTCCCCCGTCAGTCTCACCTCCCTCACCCCCTTACAGTGCACCGAAACCTTCCACCCCCCGGGGTTACGGTACAGTAAGGCCCGGTTCAAATCATAATTCGGCATTGCGAGGCCACAATTCCAACCGACCAGAAAGCACGGGGACAATTGGCACGGACCGACAGAAGAAGGCCATGTACTACAGGCAAGATTCGCAGCAGTATTCCTTGGATTCTGAAGATCAGTACAAGCCCAATGCTGTTTCGCACCAGACCTTGAGAAACAGGAGGAGTAACATGCCAGAGAACCCATACTCTGATGTAGGAACCATGGCCAACAAAGCTGTCTATGTCCCTGCCAAACCGGCCAGGAAGAAGGGCCAGCTGGTAAAGCAGTCAAAGGTTGAAGACAGCCCAGAGAAAACCTGCTCCATCCCCATCCCCACCATCATTGTCAAAGAGCCATCCACGAGCAGCAGCGGCAAAAGCAGCCAAGGCAGCAGCATGGAAATCGATAGCCAGACCTCGGATCACCACGGCCACCTTCGGCCTGACGATGGGATCTGTAACCCATTTGCCGCTGCAATTGCTGGAGCGGTGAAAGATCGAGAGAAGAGGATTGAGGCCAAACGTCACTCCCCAGCCTTTCTGTCCACCGACCTGGGGGATGAAGAGGCTGGCCTATTACCCAGCTCCCGCCTCAGGCAGTCCAAGTCTATCGATGAAGGGATGTTTAATAATGAAGAGCGTTACGGTCACCTCATGGTCCCATCATCGAAAGCTAGTCCCAATTCCACCAGTATGGAGTCAAGCAATCAGAGAGTTCACGGCACCTCCCGGATACTCAACATAGCTTCCAAAAAGGAAGAGATTGAGTGTAACGCAGTGACCACAAAAGGTCACAGTGCGTCAAATGTTCCCAATGTTAACACCAATTACGTCCATCCTGTCACTGGTAAAAAATTGGACTCCAACACCCCTCTGGCCTTAGTGATGGCTGCGAGAGATCGGACAGTGAAGGAGCAGCCCCTTCAAAGCACCAGCAAAGCAGAACCCCCCAAGAGTGAGATCTCCAAACCACTCTATATTGATACCAAGCTGAGGTCCAATGTAGAGGGCTCAGCGTCTGCCTCTCGCTCCACCAAGCTGAGCCAGTCCTCCACCACTCTGAGGAAAGAACTCAACCCCAAAGCTGAAGTGGATGGTGGAAAAGAAGAGAAGAAGAAAGTTGCGCTGATGGATGGTCTGGACAGTTCCGAGCACAAAGCACTGGGTCTGCTCATGGTGCACACAGGGCTTGGCGCCAAGCCAGAGGAGACTGGGAACATGGAAAATAAAGACAATTCTCCAGTGGCAGTTACCCCAGAGCAGCACAAAGGGACTGAAACAACAAAAGAACCTGCCAAGACTGTCATCACCGTCAGCTCCGTTGATGAATCTGCTGTTTTACCTTTCCATATCCCACCCCCTCCACTCGCCTCAATCGACGTGGATGAAGAATTCTTATTTTCCGAGCCCTTACCTCCTCCACTGGAGTTTGCCAACAGTTTTGAGAGCTCTGAGGATCCCCCAGTCGTGCCGTCTCTGTCTGATCTGCTCAAACACAACAAAAACGGCTCTTGCACCCCTTCACCATCACACCAGAGCAATGCCAGCTCCGGGCATTCAGCTGGGAACAAACCCATTGTTCACTCTGATTCTTTACCCATGGGCTTTGCCCCACCACGGGAGCCTTGTGACAGTGTGGCCGATTCTGGGATCGAGGAGGTAGACAGTCGCAGCAACAGTGACCATCACCTGGAAACAACCAGCACCATTTCCACCGTCTCTAGTATCTCCACTCTGTCCTCAGAGGCTGGTGAGAACTTAGACACTTTCACAGTCTATGCAGATGGGCAGGCCTTTACCATTGACAAGCCTCCTGTTCCTCCGAAGCCCAAAGTTAAGCCCATCATTAACAAAAATAATGCAATTTACAAAGACGCTTTGATAGAAGAAACAATAGATGGGTTGTTCATTCCACCGCCTGCTCCCCCTCCCCCTCCCAGTGGCATCCCACCTGAAACTCTCAAATCCCCACAGCAGAGGAGCTCAAAGCTCTGGGGTGATGGAGCAGACCCAAAAGTCCCTGCTGTCACCGATGCTAAGGCAAATGTCATTAGTGAATTGAATTCAATTCTGCAGCAAATGAACAAGGAAAAGGTGCCCAAACCAACGGAGGCCTTGGAATCTCCTTCAGGAACAAGAGGAGCAGCTTTTGGAGCGAGGTAACTGCTCAGGGTCTCGGCTGTGGAATGCACGGGTGATTTGAATTGGGAAAATTCTTATTGACAGTTATTTTTCTTAATGGCAAATGAGCATAGATAGCCTGTAGATTTCAGGCTTTATCAAGCTTTACAGCAGAACGGGATTGATTGGTGAATAAAGGGGAACGGTGGGGCATTCAGTGGAACTAGCTGGATTCGATGTTATATTCACCATTATACCAGTAGGTTCACAATATTTATTTAAAACTGTGCAGGTCCCTGTTCAAACAACAGAGCAATTGGAGTTTGTTGTTAGCATTAACTTTGCTAATTTGGGAAGGAGCCTTTTCCCATCAACTGAAAATTGCTGTTGTCTACCTTAGCATTCAGCCCAGCTGGTTTATATTGGTGTTCCTGCTCATTGCCTCCCAGCCTCCCTAACTCTGATAGCATTTCCTCTCTTCCTAGCTCCCTCATGTAGATATCTACTTTCCCTCCAATGCGATTAGACACTGATCACCTCAATTACTCCACATGGAAGGAGTTGTTTCTGGATTTCACAAGTTTCCAATGGACACTCTGCAGTGGTCAATCCTCCACATGAGCAACATGAGACTGAAGATTTCCTGCTCAAATTAGTTCAATCAACAGTTGATTTTAGCTGATGGCATCACAGCCTTGCTAATGAAAAAGTTGAAACATTTCACAGACTAAGTTAGAGACAAAACCACGGCAGATGCTGGAATCCAAGATAGATGAACAGGAAGCCAGAAGAACAAAGCAGGCCTGGCAGCATCTGAAGGAAAGGAGAAGTAACATTTCAGGTACTAACCTTCTTCAGGTTTGCTGCCTGATGTGTTCTTCCAGCTTCCTGTTTGTCTACCATTTCACAGACTAAAACCATTAATTACCTCAGTTTTCAATGAAGTTAAAGCATTTCTCAATCATAACAATATCCTGTTGATTGAGGTGATAGGAGAACCAATGAGCAATCTGTCAATAAGGAAAAACTTAAACAAAGTTTGTCAAAAACCGTTTCACTTAATACAGTCCTCTCTCTAATTAGAGGCCAATTTTCCTAGCCCCTGAAGTTCAGATAGCTGATTGCAGACAGTAATTTTCTCATCATAGTTTAACGTGTGGCAAGAATATTTCAGCTAGCTTTGGTGTTTGAGATAAATTCTATGCCAGTTATCAAAGGAGTTTGACAATATCTGTGAGAATTTACGTACATATATTTGTCCATGCCCCACTTTCGCACTCAATCAGCTTTAGGATTGAGCTGATGTTCCTCCCTTGCTGTTTATTAAGGATGCTTCATTCTTCACGAGTGTGGTCAGTAATGTCCTGCAGCTAATATGGCAGCTACCCTTCCAATTAGGCCAAACTAAATGAATGGCTTTCTCGTAGCTTTTGTTTACAAAGTGTGTTAGCAATATGTCAGATTGGAGAATGGAATGCATATTAACATGGATTCAGTCAGTGTGTGAATACGATCAGCACTGTGCCGGGTGTGTTCGGCCTAGTCCAGTGCTGATAGAGTTCAGATCGGCAGTTAGCTCGGGCTCCTTTGATATGAAGGAAGGGGAATATTGGTCAAAATTTCCAGGGCTGCGTACTGCCAATGCCCCAAATTGGAATCAAAGTAATGGCATTCAGCCAATCACTTCACTTCAAAGAACAAACCTTTTCCATTCAACATAGAACATAGAATAGAACTGCACAGTACAGGCCCTTCGGCCCACAATGTTGTACCAACCTGTTATCCTACTAAGATCCATCTACCCTGCATACCCTACACTTTACTATCCTCCATGTGTCTATCCATGAGTCGCTTTGAAGTCTCTAATGTGTCTGACTCCACGACCACTGCCAGCAGCGCATTCCACACACCCACCACTCTCTGTAAAGAACCTACCTCTGACATCTTGCCTATACCTTCCTCCAATCACCTTCCAAATCTTGAGCAAAGGCTTTACTCCATTCCTGTACACCTGAATAAAACACCACCTTGTTCTGTCATTCCTTTGGGGGACATTCCATAGGGCACTCAACATTTTTATTTTATTAGTCAGTTGTGAAAAGGACATGAGCCTATAAAGGGATACAGAGATGAAGTGACTGGGCAAAGATCTGATAAACGGAGTGCAGTGTGGAAAAGTGTGAAATTGTCCATTTTGTCAGAATAAAAAAGAAGCAAATGAGCGAAATGGTGTGAGGTTGCAGAACTGAGATGCGGAGGGATCTGGGTATCATGGTGCATGAATTGCAGAAGGTCAGTGTACAGCAAGTAATAAGGGTAGCTAACGGAGTGTGATGGTTTATCGTGACGGGAAGTTGCTGCTAGAGTAAGAAGGTTATGCTTCTGTTAATCAGGGCTTTGGTGAGGCTGCAGCTGGAGGACTGTCAAAATACTGGTCACTGTACTTGCAGAAGAATGTTAATGCATTGCAGGCAGTTCAAAGAAGCTTTACTGACTGGAATGAGCAGTGTTTTGTGTGATGAGGGTATCGCTGTCTAGGCCAATATTTATTGCCAGTCCTAGTTGCTCTTGAGAAGGTGGAGGTGAGCTGCTTTCTTGAACCGTTGCAGTCGGTGTGCTGTAAATAGAGCCACAATGCCCTTAGGGAGGGAATTGACCTGGTGACAATGATGGAACAAGAATATATTTTCAAATCAGGATGGTGAGTGATTTGGAGGGGAACCTGGAGGAGATAGTGTTCCCATCAATCTGCTGCCTTTTTCCTTCTAGATGCATGTGGCCATGGGTTTGGAAAGTGCTGCCTAAGGATCTTTGGTGAATTTCTGTGGTACATCTTATAAGATGGTACACATTACTGCTACTGAGCATCAGTGGTGGAAGGAGTGGGATGTTTGTGGATGTGGTGCCAATCAAGCAGCTGCATTGTCCTGGATGTCCTCATATTCCGCCTGGGAACCCTGCAGCCATATGGTATCAATGTGGACTTCACCAGTTTCAAAATCTCCCCTTCCCCTACTGCATCCCTCAACCAGCCCAGTTCGTCCCCTCCCCCCACTGCACCACACAACCAGCCCAGCTCTTCCCCCCCCACCCACTGCATCCCAAAACCAGTCCAACCTGTCTCTGCCTCCCTAACCGGTTCTTCCTCTCACCCATCCCTTCCTCCCACCCCAAGCCGCACCCCCCGCTACCTACTAACCTCATCCCACCTCCTTGACCTGTCCGTCTTCCCTGGACTGACCTATCCCCTCCCTACCTCCCCACCTACACTCTCTCCACCTATCTTCTTTACTCTCCATCTTCGGTCCGCCTCCCCCTCTCTCCCTATTTATTCCAGTTCCCTCCCCCCATCCCCCTCTCTGATGAAGGGTCTAGGCCCGAAACGTCAGCTTTTGTGCTCCTGAGATGCTGCTTGGCCTGCTGTGTTCGTCCAGCCTCACATTTTATTATCTTGGAATCTCCAGCATCTGCAGTTCCCATTATCTCTTGTCCTGGATGGTGTTGAGCTTCTTGAGTGTTGTTGGGGCTGCACCCATCCAGGCAGCGGGGAGTATTCCGTCACTTGTGCCTTGCAGATGGTGGACAGGCTTTGAGGGGACATGAGGTGAGTTACTTGCTGCAGTATTTCTCGCCTCTAACCTGCTCTTGTAGCCACTGTGTTTATGTGGTGAGTCCAGTTAATGTTAATGTGGTGAGCCCTGTTAAGCCTCTGCTCATTGGTAACTCCCAGGATGTTGATAATTGGGGATTAAGTGATGGTAACACCATAGAATGTCCAGGGGCAGTGGTTAAGTTGTCTCTTATTGGTGCTGGTCATAGCCATGCATTTGTATGGCACAAATGTTAATTGCCACCTGTCAGCCCAAGCCTGGATATTCTCCAGGCCTTGTTATATTTGAACATGGACTGCTTCAGTATCTGAGGAGTTGTGAATTGTGCTGAACATGTACAATCATCAGCGAACATCCTCACTTCTACCATATTATGGAGGGAAGGTCGTTGATGAAGCCGCTGAAGTTTAATGTTTGGGCCTAGGACACTACCCTGAGGAACCCCTGAAGAGCTGTCCTGGAGCTGAGATGATTGACCTCAAACAACAGCAACCACTTCCTATGTGCCAGGTATGGCTTCAGCCACCAGAGGGTTTGCCCCCTTGATACCCATCAATTCCAATTTTGCCAGGGCTCCTTGATGCCACACTTAGTCAAATACAGCTTTGATATCAATGGCTGTCACTCTCACCTCCCCTCTGGAATTCAGCTGTTTTGTCCATGTTTGAGCCAAGGCTATAATGAGGTCAGGAGCTGAGTGACCCTGGTTGACCTCAAACTGGGAGTCACTGACCAGGTTATGGCTGGCCAGTTGCTGCTTGATAGTAATGTTGATGACACCTTCCATCACTTTACTGATTGAGAGGAGACTAATTTTTTTTTTTAATTCATTCACGGGCTGAGGGTGTCACTGACCAGACAGCATTTGTTGCCCATCCCTAATTTCCCAGAGGGCAGTTCATAGTGCACCACATTGCTAAGGCCCTTGAATCACATGTAGGCCAGACCAGATAAGGATGGCAGTTTCCTTCCCTAAAGGACATTAGTGAACCAGATGGGTTTTTACGACAATCAACAATGGATTCTCGGTCATCATTAGATTCTTAATTCCGGATATTTTTATTGAATTCAAATTCCACCATCTGTCACGGTGGGATTTGAATCTGTGTCCTTAGAACATCACCTGCATCTCTGGATTAACAGTCCAGCAATAATACCACCAGGCCATTGCTTCCACATAATGATGGGGCAGTAATTGGCTGGGTTGGATTTGTCCTGTGTTTTGTGCACGCGATATACCGAGCAATTTTCCACATTGTCGGGTAGATACTAGTTTTGTAACTGCACTGGAACAGCTTGGCTTAGGGGAGTGGCAAATTCTGGAGCACAAGTCTTCAGTACTATTGCTGGAATGTTGTCAGGGCCCGTAGCCTTTGCAGTATCCGCCCGTTTCTTGATATCACATGGAGTGAATCAAATTGGCTGGAGACTGGTTTCTGTGAAGCTGGGGACCACTGGAGGAGGCCAAGATGGATCATCCACTCGGCACTTCCGGCTGAAGATTGCTGAGAATGCTACAGCCTTATCTTTTGTGCTAGTTGTTGGGGTCTTCCATCACTGAAGCTGGGTGAGTGGTTTAAATGTCCACCACCACATGGATGTGGCAGGACTGCAGAGCTTCAATCTGATCCATTGGTTGTGGGATCGCTCAGCTCTATCACTTGCTGCTTTCGCTGTTTGGCGTGTAAATAGTCCTGTTTGGTGGCTTCGTGAGGTTGAGCCCTCCATGTTTTGGGTATGCCTGGTGCTGCTCCTGGCATGGCCTCCTGCACTCTTCATTGAACCAGGGTTGGTCTCCTGGCTTGATGGTAATGGGTGAGTAGGGGATATGCTAGGCCATGAGGTTATAGATTGTCCTGAAGCACAGTTTTGCCGCTGTTGAAGACCCACAGCGCCTCATGGATGCCCAGCCTTGAGGTGCTAGATCTGTTTGAGGCCCATCCCATTCAGCACAACGTGATGGAGGTTATTCTTAATGTGAAGGCAGGACTTCATCTCCACACAGAATGTGCAGTGCTCGCTGTTACCGATGATGTTATGACAGATGTATTTGCAGCTGGCTAATTAGACTAATCAGCAGGAGGTTTCCTTGCCCATGTTTAACCTGAAGACATGAGAATTCATGGGGTCCAGAGTCAATGCTGAGGACTCCAAGAGCAACACTCTCCCGACTGTATCCCACTGTGCCGCCCCCTCTGCTGGTCTGTCCTGCCAGTGGGACAGGACATATCCAGGGATTGTGATGGTGGTGTCTAGGACAATGTCTGTAAGGTATGATTCTGTGAGTATGACTGTGTCAGGCTGTTGCTTGACTCGTCTGTAAGACAGCTCTCCCAATGTTGGCACTAACCCCCTGATGTTAGTGAGCAGGACTTTGCATGGTTAACAGGTCTGTTTCTGCTTAATAAAATGTGAGGCTGGATGAACACAGCAGGCCAAGCAGCATCTCAGGAGCACAAAAGCTGATGTTTCGGGCCTAGACCCTTAATCAGAGGATCTGATTAAGGGTCTAGGCCCGAAACGTCAGCTTTTGTGCTCCTGAGATGCTGCTTGGCCTGCTGTGTTCATCCAGCCTCACATTTTATTATCTTGGAATTCTCCAGCATCTGCAGTTCCCATTATCTCAGGTCTGTTTCTGCTGCTGTCTTTCCCCCCCCCCAGTACCTAGGTTGACGCCAGGTGATCCAACAGTCTCATTTTTTTGTTGAGATTTAGTAGAGATTGATACAAGGACATTGCTGTGAGTCTGGAGTCACATGTTGATCGGACCAGGTGTAAACAGCAGATTTCCATCTCTGAAGGAATGGCATTAAATGACACCATCAGTACAATGAGCTTCATGTTCCAGGCCTGTTGATTAAATTTAAATTTTACCAGTCTCCATGGTGGGAATCGATCCCACGACCCCAGAACATTAGTCTGGGCCTTTTGATTACTCGTCCAGTGACGTTACCCAACTGTCTCCCCATGTATCTGCGAGAGTACGTGCTGCTCATTGCGATGAGATATTCGCACTCTTTTGTAAAGACAGTAAGGGACTTGTAGTCTGCATCCGGTTTTGCAGAAGCAAATAAATGGTGGCATCACTTCTCTGTACTGTTCCCAGAAAGGGCTGACAAAAGATTTTATATGGAGATTGGAATGAGGTCAGCGAGCTGGACCTCATTGACTATGAATTCCCTGATTGGGGCTGTTAACCTTGTCCAACCAGGGAGCTCTGGCTGACAGATAAGAACCGGAGGGTCAGACGTTCTGTTCTCTCTGACAGCTGGCTCTGAGGGAACTGGATCAGTGCGAAGGACTCTCCACATATAAATAAAGAGTGACTTGGTGATGGGATAGCAGTGGAGTTATTTCATAGCTTTGTACCAGGTGGTCTGAGATGCATTTGTTTTATTGTGAGCAGTGTATTAGGTAAGGCAGATGAACTTAGAGTTTGGATTAGTACCTGGGAGTATGATGTTAGTGCTGTTACTGAGACTTGTTTGAGGGAAGGGCAAGATTGGCAACTAAGTATCCCAGGATATTGATGCTTCAGGCGGGATAGAGAGGGAGGTGAAAGGGGTGGAGGAGATGCATTTCTGGTCAAAGAGGATATCACAGCTGTGCTGAAGGAGGGCACTCTGGAGGACTCGAGCAATGAGGCAATATTGGCAGAGCTTAGAAATAGGAAGGGTGTGATACAAATTTTGGGGCCATACTACAGGCCTCCCAACAGCGAGCGTGAGATAGAGGCACAAATCTACAGACAGATTATGGAAAGATGCAGGAGCAACAGGGTGGTGCTGATGGGAGATTTTAATTTTCCGAACATTGACTGGGATTCACTTAGTGTCAGGCGTTTAGATGAAGTAGAATTTGTAAGGAGCATCCAGGAGGGTTTTCTCAAGCAATATATAAATAGTCCAACTCGGGAACGGGCCGTTCTGAACCTGGTGTTGGGGAATGAGCCTAGCCAGGTGGTTGAAGTTTCAGTAGGGAATACTTTGGGAATGGTGATCACAATTCCGTAAGTTTCAGAATACTGATGGGCAAAGACAAGAGTGGTCCTAAAGGAAGAGCACTAAACTGGGGGAAGGCCAACTACAGAAAAATTCAGCCGGAGCTGGGGAGTGTGGATTGGGAGCAGCTGTTTGAGGGTAAATCTATGTTTGATATGTGGGAGGCTTTTAAAGAGAGATTGATTAGAGCGCAGGACTCGCATGTCCCTGTGAAAATGAGAGATAGAAAGGGCGAGGTTAGGGAACCATGGATGACAGATGAAATTGTGAGGCTAGCAACGAGGTAAAAGGAAGCATACATAAGGTCTAGGTGACTGAAAACAGACGAAGCTTTGGAAGAATATCGGGAATGTAGGACCAATCTGAAATGAGGAATAAAGAGGGCGAAAAAGGGTCATGAAATTTCTTCAGCAAACAGGGTTAAGGAAAATCCCAAAGCCTTTTATTCATACATAAGGAGCAAGAGGGTAACTAGAGGAAGGGTTTGCCCACTCAAGGACAAAGGAGGGAAGTTGTGCGAGGAGTCAGAGAAAATGAGTGAGATTCTTCATGAGTACTTTGCGTCGGTATTCACCAACGAGAGGGCCATGACAGATGTTGAGGTTAGGGATAGATGTTTAATTACTCTCGGTCAAGTCAGCATCAGGAGAGAAGGCATTAGGGTGGACAAGTCCCCAGGTCTGGATGGGATCTATCCCAGGTTACTGAGGGACGCAAGAGAGGAAATAACTGGGCTCTTAACAGATATCTTTGCAGCATCCTTGAGCACGGGTGAGGTCCCAGAGGACTAGAGACTTGCTAATGTTGTCCCCTTGTTCAAGAGGGGTAGTGAGGATAATCCAGGTAATTATTGACCGGTGAGCCTGATCCCACTGGTCGGGAAGCTGCTAGAGAAGACACTGAGGGATAGGATCTATTTAAGTTTGGAAGAAAATGGGCTTATTAGTGATAGGCAACATGATTTGTGCAGGGAAGGTCATATCTTACCAACTTGATCGCATTCTTTGAGGAAGTGACAATGTTGATGGATGAGGGAAGGGCTGTAGATGTCGTATACATGGACTTCAGTAAGGTGTTTGATAAGGTTCCCCATGGTAGGCTGATGGAGAATGTGAAGCCGCATGGGGTCCGGGGTGTGCTAGCTAGATGGATAGAGAACTGGCTGGGCAACAAGAGACAGAGAGTTGTAGTGAAAGTGAGTTTCTCAAATGGAGAACTGTAACCAGTGGTGTTCCACAGGGATCTGTGCTGGGACCACTATTGTTTGTGATATACATAAATGATCTGGAGAAAGGTATAGATGATCTGATTAGCAAGTTTGCAGATAACACTAAGATTGGTGGAGTAGCAGATAGTGAAGGGGACTGTCAGAGAATGCAGCAGAATATAGATAGACTGGAGAGTTGGGCACAGAAATGGCAGATGGAGTTCAATCCAAGCAAATGTGAGGTGATGCATTTTGGAAGATCTCATTCAAGAGCGAACTATACGGTAAATGGAAAAGCCCTCAGGAAAATTGATGCACAGAGAAATCTGTGTGTTCAGGTCCCTTGTACCCTGAAGGTGGCAACGCAGGTCAATAGAGTGGTCAAGAAGGCATATGGCATGCTTTCCTTCATCGGACGGGGTATTGAGTACAAGAGTTGGCAAGTCATGTAACAGTTGTATAGGACTTTGGTTCGGCCACATTTAGAATACTGCATACAGTTCTGCTTGCCACATTACCAAAAGGATGTGGATGCTTTGGAGAGAGTGCAGAGGAGGTTCACCAGGATGTTGCCTGGTATGGAAGGTGCTAGCTACGAAGAGAGGTTGAGTAGATTAGGATTATTTACATTAGAGAGACAGAGGTTGAGGGGGGACCTGATTGAGGTCTACAAAATCATGAGAGACAGGGTGGATAGCAAGAAGCTTTTTCCCCCAGAGTGGGGGACTCAATTACTAGGGGTCATGAGTTCAAAGTGAGAGGAGGAAAGTTTAAGGGAGATATGCGTGGAAAGTTCTTTACACAGAGGGTGGTGGTGCCTGGAACGCGTTGCCAGCGGAGGTGGTAGACGCAGACACGTTAGTGTCTTTTAAGATGAAATTAGACATACATGAATGGGCAGAGAGCAGAGAGACACAGATCCTTGGAAAATAGGCGACAGATTTAGATGGAGGATCTGGATCGGTGCAGGCTTGGAGGGCCGAAGGGCCTGTTTCTGTGCTGTAATTTTCTTTGTTCCTTTTTCACTATCTCATCGTGCAAATGTCAGTAGCTTTCCCCCTTTTCCCCTACATCTTGATGTTTCCACCTTGATCTCCATTATCCAAAACAAACACTGTTAAATGACTTTAAACAGAGTTTCTGGTGACCTCCTGGGTTGGGTAGATTTCAACAATTCTTTGAGCATTCTTGAAGAAGGGAAAATAGTTTTCTTTACACTTTTACCGACATGTCCTCCCTCAATATACCTCACCAAGTCAGCTAAATAACCGGTCAGTCAGGGATAGCTTACTAATATGAGATCTTGCAAAGTATAATTTTCCAATGTAACAACAATTGCCGTGTTGCAGATGATCACAGAATGATCCAACACAGAAACAGGCAATTCAACTCATCTTTCCCGTGCAGCTCTGTGACAGCATTGTCTAATTGTTCCCAGTTCCCAGTTCCCTGTTCTTGTCTGCTACTCTGTAATTTCCCCCCTGTTCTACTCTATCTAAATCTCTATTGAGTATCGCAATTAAATTTCTGGTCCTCTTCCTTTCAAGTAATGCATTCCAGATCCCAGCAACTCACTGCATTAAAATAAACCTTGTTGTTGCCTTTGGTTCTTAAAACAATTATCCTGAATCAATGTCCTTCAGTTGTCAACTCTTCTCAATAAAACCATTTGTAATGTTGGACACGTGTCTGAAATCTTCTCTTGTGCATGAAGGAGAACAGCCACTGTGTCCGCAGATTCACTAACTGAAGATGGGATAAGTGCTGATGATTGTGAGTCCCCTGATAATTGAGACACTCTTGTGGCTATGGTGAGACCGGGACAGATTTCAGGCTCGAGGTGATCCTGGGCAATGCCATCTTCAACAGGCAAGGTTTGAACAATCTTCCTAAGGCATTCAGCAGAGTTACCATCACTGACTGAGACACTCACTATCAACCTCCTGGGGGTTACCATTGACTAGAAGTTTAACTGGGCCAGACACACACACTGAAGACTAATCACTGATGGCTATTCCAGTGTTATAATGGAATACTCCCCATTTGCCTGGATGGGTGCAGCCTCAAGAAGCTTGACACCATCCAGGAAAAAGCAGCCACTTGATTGGCATCACACCCACAAACATCCACTCCCTCCACCACCGATGCTCAGTACCAGCAGTGTGTACTGCCTACAAGATACACCACAGAAATTCACCAAAGATCCTCTCACAGCACCTTCCAAACCTGCGGCCATTTCCATCTAGAAGAACAAGGGAAGCACATACATAGGAACGCCACCACCTCCAAGTTCCCCTCCAATACACTCACCATCCTGACTTGGAAATATATCGCTGTTCCTTCACTGTCGCTGGGTCAGAATCCTGGAATTCCCTGCCTTGGAGAATTGTAGGCCTACCTACAGCACATGGACTGCAGCAGTTCAAGAGGCAGCTCGCCACAACCAAGCAGAGAAAGCATTGTATCAGTGATAATGGGAACTGCAGAGAAAGCATTGTCTGAGTCATGCTGGTCTTTGTCTTAAAAATGTGGAAGAGAAAAAACATTTGCAAATTTATTGAAGCATTAGCTTCAATGATTTTATTTTTTTTAATTCACCTGGCAACAGACTACAGTACTCAGGCAGTACAGAGATTGGGCTTGGGACAATTTCAGATGTTCCAGTGTATATGTTCTTCATTTTCTGAAGAACGGTCTAGACCCGAAACGTCAGCTTTCCTGCTTCTCTGATGCTGCTTGGCCTGCTGTGTTCATCCAGCTGTACTCCTTGTTATCTCTTACTACATATTTATTTGGTTTTGTAGAGATGTCAAGGATGCGGACTGCAGAATCAGCAGTTGCTAAGCAACTAATGGTCTGGGTAACCTTTGATCAAATGAATGATGTTGGCCTGATGAACATGGGGCAAAACAGGTGATTGTTAAGTACAGGCTAAGACACTTCCAATACATTCCATTATGTGGTGTTTCCCCATTCCATTGTTAAAATTATATTTGCTCTCAGAGTTGATATTTGCAGCAGATCCTTGTGTTCAAGATGTGTAAACCTCATCTCCGAATTGCAAATTGCCACTCTGTTCTGTGCTTTCATCTTAACAGTGTTCCCAGCAGCAGGGATCAATTTTAAAATGAATTTTAGTGATAATTCCACTGCTAATGTTCATGAAACCATTTGTGTTTTACACCCAATACCATAGCTATCGTGATGATACAATGTGCAGAAGTGTGGTTGTTTCAATTATCTCCTGCATTTGAAGAGCTGCAAATGCAGGAATAGCCATCACCCCTCCTTGTTACATCCCTCTCCATCCTAGTCCACAGTGTTTTAGGGAATAGTTTAATTTTAAGAAGGTATGCCTTTGACTATTGAGGTTTGACCAGACTCAATTACTACTTCTGACATTTTCATCCATACTGTAGCAGGTTCAGTGGGTTTGAAGCACTTGCTCTGGAATACGCTTATAGCTGCCCACAGACATTAGCCAGACCATCATGTGGTGAACTGCAGCAATTAGAGGTAGTGGAAGTTGGGACCTGTGATGTGGACTTGAGGCCATTCTGCCCGTAATACCTGTTGTGGCTAGAAATGAACTACCCAGCCTGATCCCACCCTTGGTCAGTAGCTGTGCAAGGTCACGCCTTTTGAAATGAATCTCTAGACAATTTTTCAATAAGTTGTGAGCTTCTGAGTTTTCCCTGAACTTGTCAGGCAGCGAGTTCCAGATCCCTATCACGTTATGGGTGAAAACAATTTCCTTATTTCCTATTAAATCCTTTAACAGTCCCTTTGAATCACTGGCGCCTCATCTCTCACCTGTCTGGTCAGGGAAATAGGCCTTTCCCATCTCTTCATTCCAGGCCCCTCAAACTTTGTACTCCTCAATCAGGTCTCTGTTCGACCTGCTCTGGTCCACCCCCAGCCATTCCACACTGTCCTCCTTTTCCCTCCATGTACAGGGCAAATGCCAGTGACGCTCTACAAGCTGATACAATGAGAATGGGACCCTTGCCGAACTGTAGACAGATACCTGTTGTACAGGTATAACAGCACCAGGAGGACCTAACACACTACTGTCTGAGTGTGCCTCATGACTGTTTTGAGCTCAGGCTGCATAGGAAAGTGCAGATAAGTCAGATTCCACTCCATCCATTGGAACAGTTTGAAACACCAGTATCCTGTTAAAACATCCAGCCAACAGGACAGGAAACGCAGCCAAATAAAGTCCAGCCCAGAATGCTGTGCATCACTCACTTCAGTTTTTTGAAGTGGAATTTATTTATTGTCATGTGTGTTGAAATACAGTGCAAATGGTCCAGGCAGATCACGGCAAGCAAAGGGTGTACAAATCAAAAAGACTCAGAGGCATACAGGTTACATTTCAGGTTACATTATTTAAGGCTAGAGTCCAAGAAGGCAGATGAGCTCAGAGCATGGGTCGGTACTTGGAACTACAATGTTGTGGCCATTACAGAAACTTGTGTAACTAGGGACAGGAATGGTTGTTGGAAATTCCGAGATTTAGATGCTTTAACAGAAATAAGGAGGGTGGTAAAAGAGGGGCGGGCGGAGTGGCATTGCTCGTCAGGGCTAGTATAGCAGCTACTGAAAGGTAGTTTGAGAATGATATATCTACAGAGTCAGTTGGGTTGAGGTCGGGAACAAGAAAGGAGCAGTTACTTTGGGAAATTTTCACAGACCCCCGAATAAGTTGCAGAGAAGTGGAGGAGCGGTTTGGGAGACAGATACTGGAAAGGTGCAGAAGTCACAGGGTTGTAGTCATGGATGACTTCAACTTTCCAAATATTGATTGGAAACACTTTAGTTGTAACAGTTTAGATGGAGCAGATTTTGTCCAGTGTGTTCAGGAAGGATTCTTAACACCGTATGTAGATAGACCAACATGAGGAGAGGCTTTGGATTTGGTGATTGGCAATGAATCAGGCCAAGGGTCAGACCTGTCGGCAGGAGAGCATTTTGGCAGTAGTGATCATAACTCTTGTTACTTTTACAATCATCATGGAAAAGGATAGGTATATACAGCAGGGTAAGGTTTATAATTGAGGGAAGGGTAATTACAGTTCTGTTAGGCAAGAACTGGGTCACATAAAATGGGAACAGATGCTGTCAGGAAAGAGCGCTATTGAAATGTGGAAGTAACAAAGTGGAGGCCTAGTCTAGGCCCGAAACATCAGCTTTTGTGCTCCTGAGATGCTGCTTGGCCTACTGTGTTCATCCAGCTCCAAACTTTGTTATCTCCGATTCTCCAGCATCTGCAGTTCCCATTATCTCTGAATGAAATGTGGAGATTGTTTAAGGAATGCATACTGCATGTGCTCGATATGTTTGTCCCTAGCAGGCAGGGAAAATGCGGTCGAGTGAGAGAGCCATGTTTTTTGAGAGAGTTCGAATGACTGCTTAAGAGGAAGAAGGAGGCTTATGTAAGGTTTAGGAAACAAGGATCGAAAGAGGCTCAAGAGGGATACAAGTTATCCAGGAAGGAGCTGAAGAACGGGCTTAGGAGAGCTATAAGGGAGCATGAGAAAACTGCGGCAGACAGGATCAAGGAAAACTCCAAGGCTTTTTACACTTACATGAGGAATAAGAGAATGACCAGAGAAACGGTAGGGCCGATCAAAGATTGTAAAGGGAATTTGTGCACAGAGCCTAAAGGAATAGGAGAGGTCCTTAATTAATACTTGCCCTCGCACAACGGATAGGGACCTAGCTGTAGGGGAGGACAGTGTAAAACAGGCTGGTAGACTAGAGGAGGTGGATGTTAGTGAGAAAGATATACTGGAATTCTGAGAAACTTGAATATAGATAAGTCCCCTCTGCCTAATGGGATTTATCCAAGGATTCCAGGGGAAGCAAGGGAAGAGATCGCAGGGCCTTTGGCAATGATCTTTTTGACTTGACTATCCATGGGTACAGTGCTGGAAGATTGGAGAGAGGTAAATGTCATTCCCTTGTTCAAAAAAGGGAATAGGGATAACCCTGGAAATTACAGGCCTCTTACTCTAGGGCCAGGATTTCCGATCACTTGGACAGGCACAGTTAGATTTGTGATAGTCGGCATGGATTTGTGAGGGGTAGAATATGCCTCACAAACCTTATTGAATTCTTTGAAGAGGTGACCAAACACATGGATGAAGGTAGAGCAGTGGATGTGGTATACATGGATTTAAGTAAGGTGTTTGATAAGGTTCCCCATGATAGGCTCATGCAGGAGGTAAGGAGGCACAGGATAGGGGAAATGTGACAGATTGGATTCAAAATTGGCTGACCCTTAGAAGACAAAGGGTGGTAGTGGATGGAAAATATTCAACATGGTGCTCAAGGTACGAGTGGTGAACCACAAGGATCTGTTCTGGGTCCTCTTCTATTTGTGATTTTTGTGAATGATTTGGATGAAGGAGTGGAAGGGTGGATTAGTAAGTTTGCAAACGATACGAAGGTGGGCCGCGTTGTCGACAGTGCAGAGAGCTGTTCTAGGTTACAAAGGGACATCGATAGGATGCAGAGCTGGGCAAAGAAGTGGCAGATGGAGTTTAACCCTGAAAATTGTGAGGGGTTTCATTTTGGAAAGAAAAATTTGAAAGCAGAACACAGGGTTAACGGAAAGATTCTTGGCAGTGTGGAAGAGCAGAGGGATGTTGGGGTTCATGTCCACAGTTCCCTGAAAGCTGCCACCCAGGTGGATAGAGTTGTTAAGAAGGCGTATGGTGTATGAGCTTTCATTAATAGAGGGACCGAGTTCAAGAGCCGGGAAGTTTTTCTCCAGCTGTACAAAAGTCTGGTTCGGCCACATCTGGAGTATTGTGTCCAGCTGTGGTCACCTCATTACAGGAATGATGTGGAAGCATTGGAAAAGGTGCAGAGGAGATATACCAGGATGTTGCCTGGAATGGAGGGAAGGTCTTACGAAGAAAGGTTGAGAGAGCCAGGGCTTTTCTCTTTCGAACGACGAAGGATGCGGGATGACTTGATAGAGGTGTACAAAATGATCAGAGGTATGGATAGAGTGGACAGCCAGAGATTTTTTCCTCAGGTGGAGGTAGCTATTACACGGGGGCATAGCTTTAAAGTGAGTGGAAGGAGATTTGGGGAGACGTCAGAGGTAGATTATTTACTCAGAGAGCAGTAGGGGCGTGGAATGCATTGCTGGAGAGGGTAGTGTAGTCAGCCTCATTAGGTGCATTTATTCGGTTATTAGGTAGGTATATGGATGATCGTGTAAGGTAGGGGTGGAGGGTTAGATAGACCATAGGTTTAGGGTAGAAGTTCGGCACAACATCGTGGGCCGAAGGGCCTGTACTGTTCTATGTTCAACAGCCTGATAACGGCCGGGAGGAAGCTGTTCCTGAACCAGCTGGTGCATGTGTTCAAGTTCCTACCTTCTGCCTGACAGAAGAGGCTTTCGGAGATCATTACCACGGTGCAATGAGTCTTTGATGATGTTGGCCGCCTCTCCTCAGCAGTGAGCTGTGTAAATACAATCCATGGATGGACGATTGGCTTGTGAGTGTCTGGGCTGTGCACTCCATCTTCTGTAGTTTCTTGAGGTCTTCGGCAGAGCAGTTCCCATACCAGGCCATTATGCACCTGGATGTACGCTTTCGATAGTGCATCTGTAAACGTTAGTGAGGGACCTGCCAAATTTCCTGAGGAAAAAGAGGTGTTTTGCCGCCTTGACTGGCTCATTTATGTGGGAAGTCCAGGACATGTCAGTTACCATCATTCTGAGGAACTTGATGCTCTTCACCTTCTCAACCTCTTCCATTGCTGTAGAAGGGGGTGTGTTCACCTCTCTTCATTCTGAAGTTGATCGGTTCTTTAGTTTTGCCGACATTGAGAAACAGATGGTTTTAATTGTACCACGTTACCAAACCCTCTATCTTCCTTCTGAATTTTGATACTGTATTGTTAGATATCCGTCCCACTATGGTGGTGTCGTCAGTGAACTCGCAGATGGCGAGTTCAGAATTTTGGTTGCACAGGTGTACAGGGAATACAGCAGGGGGCGGAAGATGCATCCTTGGGGGACTCTGGTGTTGAGTGTTATTGTGGAGAAGGTGCAGATACCTCTCCCGACTGATTGCGGCCTGTGGGTCAGGAAGCTGAGGATCCGCTTGCAGAGGGCAGAGCCGAGACCAGGGTCACAGAATTTTGAGATCAGTCTGGGCAGGGTAATGGTGTTGAAGGCGGAGTTAAAATCAACGAGCAGGAGTCTGATGTAGGTGTCTTTGTTATCCAGATGTTCCAGGGATGAGTGCGAGTCTAGGGATATGGCATCCGCTGTGGATTTGTTCTGTCGGTAGGCAAACTGCAGGGGACCGAGGCAGGTCGGGAGACTGGAGTTGATGTGGGCCATGACTAGCGCCTTGAAGCATGTCATGATTATTGATGTCAGAGCTACTGGGTGGTAGTCTTTAAGGCAAACTGGATGTGTTTTCTCGGGTATGGGATTGAAGATGTCAGTGAACACCTCTGACAGTTGATCCGCACGGGATCTGAGTGATTGGCTGGGGACTCTGTCTGGGCCCATTGCTTTCCATGGGTTGACTCCCAGGAAGACTGAACTGAATTCTGAAGTGGTGACAGAGAGAAGAGGTGTGTGCGGGTCTGTCAGGGCAGTGCAATAAATGTTCTGTACATGGATTTTCACAGTGCCTTTGATAAGGTGCCATGTGGCAGGTTGTTGAGTTAGATTAAATCTCACTCGATCCAGGGCCAGCTCACCAACTGGATACAAAATTGGCTTGAAGGTAGGAGGTACTGGTAGAGGGCTGTTTCTCAGACTGGAGGCCTGAGACCAGTGGTGTGCCACAAGGATCAGTGCGTGGTCCACTGTTACTCATCATTTATATGAATGATCTGGATGAGAATTTAGGAGGGTATGGTCAGTAAATTTGCAGATTAGGTGGTGTTTCATGGTATAGTGAACAGTGAAGGTGGCTATCTGGGAATAGTCCAGTGGGCTGAGGAGTGGCAGGTGGAGTTTAATTTCAATAAATGTGAGGTGTATCATTTTGGTGGGTCAAACCAGGGCAGGACTTACTCAGTCAAAGGAAGGATTCTGGGGAGTGTTAGAGACGGAGGAGTGACCTTTATAGAGGTCCATAAACTCATAAGAGGCGTAGGAAAGGTCGATAGCCAGCAGCCATTCCCCCATGGTGGGAAGACTAAAACTGGAGGGCATAGGTTTAAGATGAGAGGAGAGAGATACAAAATGGTCCAAAGAGACACATTTTGGTCATTCCCTCTTCACCCAGAGCTGAGGTAACTATTGTCTCGGGGCACAGTTCTTTCGACCTCCCTCAGTACTTGCTGCCCATGTGATCGACCCTGGATAGGCCAGACCTGCCTTCTTGAGACTCTGTGATTGGCCAGTTGTATCCCCTTGGCAGCTTCGTGTTTGACCATCACACTCACCCCTCACATTGAACCAGACCATAACTCTATCTCTGCCAACTTCTTTGTCTCCAAGCGACCAGCCCACATGGTGCATTTGTTACAAGTTTAACAATAATTTGGACCGATAGGTCTGTATCCATGCTGTATATCTCTATGGCTGTAACTAACCTTGTCAATTTAATATTTAATCAGAGAGCAACATTTAAGAAGTTCTGATCCGATAGGCTCTGTTAACATGAGCAGAATTACACCGTATTTAACCATGTTACAGGCTTGGAATCTTTATGGCAAGACCTTGGGAGTTAAAGAACATTTAAACTGCAATTGCAGCCAATCAGCCCAGTGCCAGGCCTTCAAAGTGATTAGATCAGCGGAATTCCGCACTCTTGGTTCAGCATGTTCCACATCAGTGCTCCCTTCCTCCCCCCTCCCCGCCCTAGTTTCCTGGCACTCGTTCCTTTGTCTCCAATCTTTGTTGTTTATGTACATAACTTGCCCCTTTACCAGTTCTCCTTTTGCTCATGGGGACAATGCAAACGGGACTACCATGTTGAAGATTGAGCAATAATGTGTCTCGGTGGCACACCTTCCGTAGTGGGATCGCAGAGACAGGGAGGGGCAGCAGTGGGGCGTGTGAGGAATGTGAATGTTAAGGTCGAGATTCGAGTGTTGGTGTTTCTGGCTAGATGATGGGAATGGGCTGCAGAGAAACAGTATTGGTGTGCTCTACTGGGTGTGATCCTTTACCATAACCACTCCGGTGAGGTCATTTAACAACAACAAAATTGCTGGAAAAGCTCAGTAGGCCTGGCAGCATCTGTGAAGGTAAAAAAACAGAGTTAACGTTTCGGGTCCGGTGACCCTTTCTGAGAACAGAGGTCTGAGGAAGGGTCGTTGAAGTGAGGTCATTGCTACTTTGCCCATGTTACTGCCATGTCCGAAATGTTGCTGTGGATCTGGAGTCACATTCAGGACTGACCAGGTACCGGCAGCAGATTCCCTTCCCTGAAGAACACGAATGAAGCAGTTGTGTTATTGGCTTTGATGGGCACGGTCACTATTATACCAGCTTTTTATTCCAGAATTTTTTGTAAATTGAATTCAGATTTTACCATCGGCCGTTATGGAATTTGAACTCATGTCCCCAGAACATTATCCCAGTTTTGAAGAGTCAAGTCAGACTCAAAAAGCATTAACTCTGTTTCTGTCATCACAGATGCTGCCAGACCTGCTGAGTTTCTCCAGCAATTTCTGTGTTTATCTCGGATTTCCAGCATCTGCAGTACTTTGCCTTTAATTTGGATCACTCTTTAGAAACGCTGGCACAGCCAGTGACAGCCATATCCCTGATGTGAATAAACAGTTATATTTCCAGGAACAAGAGGTTGCTTTTCTAAAGGAAAGCTTGAGAGGTTAATGTTCTGTACAAGTGCTTCCTACAAGGGGACCAGAATGATATCCTGAAGGTTTTGAAATGTAATGAAAAGGTCATATTTATTGCACTGCCTGTAGGCAGTAAAGGCACGACAGGGCAGGCTTGAAGATGCCAATGGAATTTTGGAAGTTATTGCTAAAGGGATGCAGTATAAAAATAGGGCAGGAGTGTTGCTGCAACTGGACATGGCATTATTGGAGGCTGTTCAGAGGAAAGTCACTAGACTGATTCCAGTCATGAAAGGTTTGTGTTATGAAGAGAGATTGAGCAGTGTAGGCTGATACTCTCTAGAATTTGGAGGATTGAGAGGAGATTGATTTGAGGTGTAAAAGATGTTCAAAGGGTGGTGAATCTGGGGAATTTATTCCCCGGAGTGTGGTGAATGCAGGGATATTGAATAAATTTGAGGAGGAGGATTTTAACTAGTAATGGGTTGAAGGGTTTTGGAGTTGAGGTTGCGATGAGATAAGCTATGACTGTATTAAATAATGAAGCAGCCTGGAGGGGCTACCCAGTCTCCCCCTGTTTCTAGCTCAGGCAGGATTACTGAAGACATTTTTGCAAAGAGGCAGGACTTAGAGTAAGCATCTGCTCCTTGTGGTAACTTCACCATGCAGTCCTTCCCATTTTTCCATGGAATGGAGGGGTCTCGGGGTTGCTGGGCAGCAGGATTTTGGTAACAGCAAAATCCCTGGTGGATTGTTTTGCTTCCATGTGGGAAGTGGCTGTAAATGCCCAGAGTTCACTGGCTCTGCGCAGAGACAGGCTTTCTCTTCAAAGCTTCTGCTTTATCCCAGGATGATACTTGTCAGTTGCACGTCCCATTCACCTTAGTGACAGTCACCACTGTCCAAGGTGCTTTATTCTTCCCATAAACTTCCACAGATGTGTTGTCACTTTCCTAAAAGCCATGAAGAAAACAGTTCTTTACGCAGTGAGTGGTTGGGATCTGGAATTCACCACTTGAGTGTGTGAAATGATCGGGGTGAGAAGAAGGTTGAGAGGTGACTTAATTGAAACATATAAAATAATCAGAGGGTTAGATAGGGTGGATAGGGAGAGCGTTTTTCCTAGGATGATGACGGCGAGCACGAGGGGGCATAGCTTTAAATTGAGGGGTGAAAGATATAGGACAGATGTCAGAGGTAGTTTCTTTACTCAGAGAGTAGTAAGGGAATGGAACGCTTTTCTGCAATGGTAGTAGATTCGCCAACTTTAGGTACATTTAAGTTGCCATTGGATAAGCATAAGGATGTACATGGAATAGTGTAGGTTAGATGGGCTTCAGGTCGGCACAACATCAAGGGCCGAAGGGCCTGTACTGTGCTGTTATGTTCTATGTGTGTAATGATGTGAGTTGATCTTGCTGAAAGCTGGTATGGGCTCAATGGGCTGAATGGCCTCTGTCATTGCTGTAAAATTTCTCTGAACCCAACCCCTCCAACATAGTCTTGCCAAATGGACAAAGAGTTGCAGAGGAAGGGGAGTGATAATGGGAACTGCAGATGCTGGAGAATCCAAGATAATGAAATGTGAGGCTGGATGAACACAGCAGGCCCAGCAGCATCTCAGGAGCATCAGGCTCTCTGATGAAGGGTCTAGGCCCGAAACGTCAGCTTTTGTGCTCCTGAGATGCTGCTGGGCCTGCTGTGTTCATCCAGCCTCACATTTCATTATCTTGCAGAGGAAGGGGAGATTGGCTCTTAAATCAAGCTGGGTAAGATAGATTAAAATATTTTAGTTGACTAATATAAAAAGTTTAACCCGGAGCCTTCCTACAGCTGATAGCTGGCTCGTCCAGATCCATAAACTAACTGTTCTGTTACTGATTCAACAGGAATCCTGATGGAGTGAACAATTCTTCAGGTGTACAGCGAAATGCAACTGTAACTTTCACTATTCGGCCTGGAACCAGCCAACCGATAACTGTTCAGAACCGGACGTCTGACTTTGATAGTATGACCATTTTAAAGCGAGCTCCAAGTCCAGTGGCCTCTCCGACAGACACTGGTCAGACCCCCAGACCCTCCTCCTTGCCAGCTGTGTCTCCCTCATCTACTCTTTCCGATGCCTTTGGTTTCCAAAGCCAGCCAATTGCCGGGGAAGGGCATTTTGGAAACCAGCCAGGCCGCAGTCGGTCTCCATCTCCTAGCACTTTGCAACAGCCCGTTTCGAACAAACCTTTCGCCTCCAAGGCTGTCCTCCTTTGGACTAAACACGACGTGGCTGACTGGCTGGACACTCTGAACCTCGGAGAGCACAAAGATGCATTTTTGGATAACGAGATAGATGGGACACATTTACCGTCACTTCAGAAGGAAGATTTAATCGATCTGGGCGTGACAAGAGTCGGACATCGAATGAATATAGAACGAGCTTTAAGACAGCTACTGTCAGTTAGATAAACATTTATTTGAATGCTTTACAAAGTAACTAAAAGATCTCTCATTATTTTTGTCAACAGTCTGCATTCACCATAGCTCTGGCTGGAATATAATGTGCGACTGAAATATTTTTAAAAGCTCAGCATGAACATTTGTTCCAATAAAAGCCTCTAGTACATTTATAAGCACAATACGTTGACAGTATCAGTGGCTCGTCAGTCAAGCAACACCATGTGCTACTGATGTGCTGAGAAGATTAGGAAAAAGTGAAGCTCCTTTTGTGATGTAAATATAACAACAGCATAATCTATATTTTGAACGATGACCTTTTAATATTGACCTCACTTGGACATGTCTTAATGATACTGTAGTTGAACCAGCAGAGCTGTGTTATATACTTTCTACCTTTGCTAGTCCAGTATTTCTTCACAAGAATCCCAATCAATGTTCTTGAAGATGTGCAGCAGATCAGCTCACCCTGTTTTACTCTTTTTCCTTTGGACAAGAAGTGAAGCTGACTAGAATTTTGTTTCCTTTCTGCTGAGCAGTCTTATCATTTCCAGTATTGTACGTGGGTGAGAAAGAAATATGAAGCTCTTTTAACTATTCACATTTTGACACACTCTTAATACTCTGTCATGACGGGGCACTGTTGTGGCATTTTGTCCAATTCTCTCCTCGAAAGCTCATACAGATTTGTTTTTGGTATTGCTGTCTTTTCCAATGCTGTTGTCAGGAGGTGCTCTTGAGAACAGTGACCAGAGTGTTGAACTGAATCATTATTGTCTTCCATAGAGGCAGGTGATTTACCACAATTACTTACTAGAGCAGTCGGGAGTGCTCTGAATGGGCCATGTCTATATTCAGTTTCAGAGCAGGTGGGTTTGCTCATTTGAGCTGTGTAGGAAAACATGTCTTGCTTATTGAATAAAATTTAAAACAAAGTGGGGTTTCTATTTGTCATTTTAGCTGCTATTCTTTTTCACAGCTATATATACATATACAGATATACATATATATACACATACACGTACACATACACATACATACATATATATATACGTTTATTCTCTTGAATTGGTTAATGACATGTAACATTAAGGTATTCCAATCGAGGAATGTAGCTGCACAGTAAATTAATTTTTGAACCCACTGTGCCATAATACAAGTGAAGTTAAATCTGAGCGGATTTCTTTGCAAGGCGACGGTTTTAATGGATGTTTTCTGGCCTGGCTTCTTCTTTATGACTGGGCGTTCAAACTGGCATAAAAGATTAATAATTTCTGTAAAGCAACAGGGACTGAAAATGCATTCTCCCTGACATATTACATATTCTCTTTTTAGGTCTGCATTTCTGTTACATACTGTAATTAAAATTGACAATCTTAAACACTTAGTTTGTGCAACAATTGTGGAAAAAGTACCAAATCTCACAAGATGTAAATTGTGTAGTAACATACAGGAACCCCCTGTTTCTGGGAGATTTGAGTGCACCTCAAACTGTTAACTTCAGCAGAAGCAATTAGCTGTGACTTTTTGGGAACAATTTAATTCACAGGTTTTCCTTCTTGCACAGCTCTTGGTATTTATTTGTGGTATTTATCATTTAGCGATTATAGTTAATTCACTGACTCCTCGGTAATTGCAGCTGCAGACTATTCCAGTTGATCTGGCAATGATTACATCAATGAGCCGATAATATCATTTTCTTTACAAATAATAGTCACTAACCATTTTATTTTTTATTTTGCTGGTGCATTAAGGTGTATCTCACTTTAATTTGTGTAAAAGATTTGTGTTCAGATTTTCAATGTTGCTGTAATTTCTGTGATTTGTAATATCTTCATCTAGATTCCATTTACAAGCTCCTGTAACTTGCACTTTCCCAACTCCTCAATAACTTGTATGGCAACCAAATTATTAAACAAGAAATAAACATTATAACAGCAAATAAAACTTGTGTTACTGACTGCAGAGGATGTGCCCATTGACCCCATCCACAGTTCCCTCTTGTTGTTTGATGTTGGTTGTTGTCCCAATAACTAGAAATTACATTTAGTTTCTATTTTGTTTCAACTGCTACAAAAGAGCTTTGTTCATTTTGAACCTCTTTCCAAATTCTCAGTTTCAGTTTCCTGAATAATAGGAACAAAAATTCTCAATCATTCTTCTGATGCTGTCATCCCTCAAATAACTCCCTCTCCCCTTCTCTCGATTTCTCACCCCATAACTTTCTCTTTCTACTTCCCCTTCTCTCTCCGTGTCTTGCCCCTTCTGTTTTTATCACCCCTCTCTCTTGCCCATTCTCTTTCATCCTTTCTGCCTCTCTTGCTTGCTGTTTCCTGCCTCTATCTTGCCCCTTCTCTCTCTCGCCGTTGCTTTTCCCTCTTGCCTGCCGTTTCTTACCTCTCTCTTGCCCCCTTCTCTCTCACTTCTTTTTTCCCCTTGCCACTCCCTATCTCTCCACCTTTATCCCTACCTGTCTTATTGTTTCCTCTTTCCCTCACTCCTTACTAACCTTCCCCTTCTTCCCACAGTGTCACTCATTCTTGTGCACTCTCCTCCAAGCTCCATCTCCTTGGTCCCCCCTCCTCACTTTCTCCTATCCCTCTTTTCCTGCTCACTCCTGCCTTCACCGTTCTTTATTCTCCACCTGTGTTTTTCTCTCTCTGTCTCTCATTCTTTCTGTCTCATCTCTAGTCATTACCATCTCTTCCTTTCACAACACCAAAAGCTTTTATTGGACTGTTCAGAGGTGCAGCCTGGTATGCCCCCTCTATCTCAGATGATACCTTAGCATGTCACAGCTGGATCTATTTGAGATGTGTTAACAGTTTAAGATTGCCAGCGCCTCCTGCAGGGGAAATCAGGATGGGCCAGTAAAGCTGTCCGACCAGTGATGCCCACATGCCATGTAGGAATTTAGAGAGATGATGGCACACTAGCATTGCCATTTGGCTAGTAATCCAGGACCCCAGGCTAATGTTCTGAACATATGAGTTCAAAGCCTACCATGGCAGATTGTAAAATGTGAATTTGATAATATTTCTGTAAATAATAGCTATTGTAACACTGACCATTTAACCATTGCTGATTGTCATTTGTTCACTAATATCCTTTAGGGATGGCAGATTTGCTTCCTCACCTAGTCTGGCCAATGAGTGATTCCAGACCCACAGCAATGTGATTGACTCTTAGCTTCACTCTGTGCAATTAGCAATGGCCAATGAATGTTGGCCTTGCCAACGATGCCAACATCCCATGAATATATTAATAAAAGATTTTGAAAAACTGCTGAACACTAGTCTCCAGGGAGACTGGTCCATGTCACTGTTCTTAATGAAAAGCACATTGTCTCTCCCTGAGAATATTTTCCCAATGACCTCACCTTGACCTGTATACCACACGCAATTCTGGGAGAAGGCATTAGTTTGAAGGTTGCAATTTTGTTGTTCTTGACAAGGGTTGTGTAATTACGTCCAGTACACAGGTATGTAATTTTCTGAATGTAAATAAAACGTGAAGCGAAATAGCATTGGCCTGCAATAGAAAGCTGCTGAAGGCAGTGAGGAGGCTCCAGAATAGTTAGTGAGCAATGACATACCAAGGAGGCTTCCAGCTGTGGTGTGCTGCTGGTTTTCTACAGAGAGCTCATCCTTTTCTTCAAAACATTGCACAGCTTCAGCCTCAGAAGCAACTTGCATCTGCTTTGAGTGAAGTTATATTTTCCTCTAATGTCTCCTTGGATAACTACATGTTGGTAAAAACACCTTAATGCAATGAGTTTGCTGAGAATTGCCTGGGAGTGTTTTATGTGACACTGGGTCACGTGAGATTTCAGGGGAAAGCTCCATCAAACGAATAAGGAGAGTGAAGCTTGAGGTAAGATTGAGGTAGAGAGGGTTTGGGAGAGAATCCCAAATTATGTGGCTTCTGACAGTTGAGTCATTAGATCTGCAGATGTTCCAGAGGACAGATTTAGAGGAGCACGGGTACACCAAGGGGTTTGTGGGTTGAAGGAGATTCTAGAGAGATGCTATGGAGGAGTTTGAAATGTGGGATTGTGTGCAATAATGATCGAGATCAGTGAGCGATGAAAATAGCCTCCTCATTGAGCTTTGTCAGTGGCACAATTTCAGGCAGTGATGGAATCCAAATTACGGTATTACAATAGCCTCTTTTATACCCAGTTTTTATATACATTAAAACCTGAGTGTTATAGTGTAATGTAGTTGTATCTGTTGTAAACAAGTTTGCATCACATCTGTCCTGGGGAAGCAGGAGATGGTTTAAGCACTTGCTAAACACTAGCTGTTGTTCCCTGATGGGATTAGAATTTTTGTCCGGTCTGAGCTTGTATAATTAAGAGGCGTTAGTTCTTTTGTCTTTAAAGTTAGTAATGTTAGTAAAAATACTGGACCTATCTAAATAAGTGAGAAATTATATGTCTAAATAAATAAAAGTATAGAGGATGTGAAACTGATCTCCCGATCTCATTTACTATTGCCAGTTTTGATAGTTCCTACACATTCATTCATGCAGTTTAACAGAAGCACTGTTTGGATAATTTTCTTAAAGGGGTAGCAGCCCTATTTAGTATCTTTGGACTGTGAGAGGAAACCCACGCAGACACAGGGAGAATGTGCAAACTCCATATAAACAGTCACCCGAGCGTGGAATTGAACCTGGGTTCCTGGGGTTGTGAGGCTGCAGTGTTAACCACTGAGCCACCACGCACAGTACTACCTTCTCTCTCAAACCAAAGTAAAAATTGCCCTGTTTGAAAAAGGTCAGGGATCTTTTGTTCTATTTCCTTGTATTCATACCTAAAACCAGTTAGAAATAGGTAGTACAGTAGAAATAGATAGTGTTTAAGGAAATCTCAAAGAGCTAAAAAGCAGCAGACTGGTCGAGGAAACCGATGTCCTGCAACCCATTCAGGTCCTGAGGGACAGTTACTAAGGACTTAATATTATAATCTTTCCATAGTTTTGAGCGAAACAGGATGGCAGGGATGGCATTGTTCTGAGTAGGTTACAGTATTAACACTTATTCAGGAGAAGCCTTTCATACAGAAACAAGACTAAACACTGCTTGCTGCATGGGGCTGATAAGAACTGAGAGGTATAAAGAAACAGTAATAGGTTGGCAGCCTAGGAATGGATGTTTAATTTAGGTTACCTTGTAAGAGTAGAATATACCACAGAAACGCAGTTTTATGAATGAATGAATGGAAATGCAGTGCAGCAAACATAGAGCACTAGTGCATGAATTAGTAAAGAGAATCATAATACAATACCTCACAAAAGACAAGGATGAGAATGGTAATTTGTGGTGTTGCTTCGACAGGAGTTAGTATAATCAAGTGAATGTCAAAGTGATTGGCCCCAGATATATGGGAACACCACCATCTGTAAATTCCCCTCCAAATCACTCACCATTGTGACTTGGAAATATATAACAATTCCTTTAGTGTCGCTGGTTCAAAATCCTGGAATTCCCTCCCTAAGGGCATTATGGGTCAACCTACAGCACATGGACTACAGAGGTTGATGAAGGCAGCTCATCCCCACCTTCTCAAGGCCAACTAAGAGTAGGCAATAAATATGACATTGCATGAACATTTTTTGTTACAAAAGCTGTGAATTGGTCGAAGAGAGGATACGAGCAACCAAGTTTTACGTGATGTCAAGTGCACGGAGTGTAGGAGAATGTGAGTATCCAGCCAGGAGTGGGTGGAATAATCTAACACAGAGATAGCACAGACTTAAGAAAATTCTAACCGCACTTTGTGAGAACTGCACCTGGGGCAGAATCTGTGAAATGTCTTGAAGAGAGAGAGTGAGCTTGATGTAGAAAGCTAGCAGCATAAATTTCTAAATGCCTGGCTCCAGCCCGGATTTTCAATGTTCCAGAGTTAATTGTTGTGATGGTTTGCAGGGTGGTCCCTGTTGTAAAGTGCTTTCTGATATGCTGAGCTTGTAAAATCACTTATGTAACCGCAAGTTCTTTCTTCCGGCTTTCTAAAGGTATCTATCTCCAGCAAAAGTAAATAGCTTCATCCTTTGAGAGGTGATGCAGCTGCCTCCCTCCTGGCAACACGGTAGCCTTCCCGCTTTTCCAATCAGCAGTACAGGTCATGTAGACTGTGTCCAGGTTTACAATGGAGGAGACGGGAGAACAATCAGATGTAATGCGCTCAGTGAGCCTATCTGGAGAGAGGAGCCTGGTTTACATTTAATTGGGCAGTCAAGTGACCATGATGCAGCTGTGATCCCAATTGAAGTAAGTTAGCACAAAGAAAATGATACTGAAAGTTGATGATGAATGTAAACCTACAGTTCAAGCAAGATAAATTGTCAAAGGTAAAATATAACCCAATGTTCTCTCCAAATTTGTGAAGAATTAGATAAAGAAACCTTTCGTTCATAAATGCTGAGTTGCAAATGTGACAGTTTTATGACTATAGCCAAAATGTCCGTATTGACAACTGATAACAATTAACAGATATGCTTTTCGAATTCTATCATGGAATACGGGCATCACTGGCTGGACCAGCATTTGTTACTGATCCCTAATTGCCTCTTGGTCTGAATGGCTTGTTAGGGCCACTTTGGAGAGTAGTTAAGAGTCAACCACATTGCAATAAATGTGAAGTCACATTACCATCGGGAGGGTGCAGAGGAGGTTTACCTAATTCTGCCTAGACAGCAGGGTCTGAGATGTGCAGAAGCATTGGAGGGACTGGGGTTACTTTCCCCAGAGTGCTGAAGATTGACAGGGGAACCTGACAGAAGGGTTTCGGATTGTGAGAAACGTAGAGTGGATTGGATGGTTGTTTTCTATCAGGGGACAATAACCAGGAGTGTGGATTTAAGGGAAGAGGTGGAAGCCTAAGAGGAGACAGAGGAGAATTGTTTTCATTCAAAGGTTGGGATGAGTCTCACAGACCGTAAAAGTGGTTGAGCCACTCGTAATATTTAATATAATTTTGTAAAACTTTTGTAATATTTAAGCAGCATTTAAAGATTCAGTTATGTTGCCATAGGCTCCAGGGCATTGAGACATGGGCTAGATAATGGAATTAGTGCAGTCGGATCTCTGACTGGTGCAGGCGTGATTTATGTTTTCATTCACAGGATGAGAGCATCGCTGACCAGGCAGCATTTATTGCCCATCCCTAATTGGGATCCCCAGAGGGTAGTTGAGAGTCAACCACATTGCTGTGGATTTGGAGTCAGGTGTAAGTCAGACCAGGTAAGGATGGCAGCTTCCTTCCCTAAAGGACATTAGTGAACCATGTGGGTTTTTCCAACAATCGACAATGGATTCACGGTCATTATTAGTCTCTCAATTCCAGATATTTTATTGAATTCAAATTCCACCATCTGCCATGGCAGATGGGCCAACTGGTCTCCTCCTGTACTGTAAACGTGTCTGAATCTACACATTAGCCAGACCAGGTAAGAATGACCGATTTCCTTCACTAAAGGGTATTAGCGAAGTTGATCAGTTTTGGTACAAATATTGGTCACCATTATGGAGACTCACTTTCGACACTAGATTGGTTTAGTAAACCAACTGCTGGTGTGGGGTTTGATCCTGTGTCCACAGACCTTGTATCTCTGCTTTACCAGTCCAGTGACATTACTTGTCAATTTTACACCGCCTCATGGCTCTTATGTGTTTTGGGACAAACTGAGGTTATGAAAAGTCTGATTATTAATCCCATTCTTATTTGATCTAAATTTGAAGCCATTGCTGATACTTTGGAGATTTGACTTTTGTCCTTTTCTCCCATCCAGGATTATTCCAGATTGCTCACTTGTCCAAGGGCAAAAATGTTTGGAGTTAGATAGGACGAGGATGGATGTTTGATTTCAGCAAGTGATTTGCTACCACATTGATCTGCTCAAATACTCTCACTGCCTTAGGACATTCATGCAAAATCACAGGGCTCGAGCAACAAGGCGCTGCATGTACTCAGTGGAAATGCACTGGGTTCATTGAAGTTTCTCATCTTGTAATAAATTGCTCAACAGTTCGTCATGTGAGAATGAGAATGTTATTTTTATATATTCAACAGAAAACTACCCCAAATCTATTCAAAAACTTGATCCACTTGTTTTGTAAATCCTTTCCGTTTCTAATCAAATCACATTAATATCGAGGTGTAAAACAGAACCTTGTAAAGTAAGCAGAATCATACAAGTGGAAGGGCCCCATTCAGCCCATTGTGACCATGCTGATTGTGTGAAAGACCTAAAATAATAGTCCCACCTTCCTACTGTAATGCACAGCCTGTCAATGTTTCTTTTTTAAATGCATGTGCGTTTGATTTGTAAGTTGCCAGTAAATCTATTTCTACTTCTCTTCAGTCAATGTGTTCCAAATCGCAGCAATTCAGTGTTAAAAATATTTCTCATCTTCTCTCCATCTGGTTCTGTTGTTCATTAAATCCTTGATGTAGAGGTGCCGGTGTTGGATTGGGGTAGACAAAGTCAAAGTCGCATGACAGGTTACAGTCCAACAGGTTTATCTGAAATCACTGAAGTCCTCCGAAAGCTTGTGATTTCACATAAACCTGTTGGACTATAACTTGGTTAATAAAATGTGAGGCTGGATGAACACAGCAGGCCAAGCAGCATCTCAGGAGCACAAAAGCTGACGTTTCGGGCCTAGACCCTTCATCAGAGAGGGGGATGGGGGGAGGGAACTGGAATAAATAGGGAGAGAGGGGGAGGCGGACCGAAGATGGAGAGTAAAGAAGATAGGTGGAGAGGGTGTAGGTGGGGAGGTAGGGAGGGGATAGGTCAGTCCAGGGAAGACGGACAGGTCAAGGAGGTGGGATGAGGTTAGTAGGTAGCTGGGGGTGCGGCTTGGGGTGGGAGGAAGGGATGGGTGAGAGGAAGAACCGGTTAGGGAGGCAGAGACAGGTTGGACTGGTTTTGGGATGCAGTGGGTGGGGGGGAAGAGCTGGGCTGGTTGTGTGGTGCAGTGGGGGGAGGGGATGAACTGGGCTGGTTTAGGGATGCAGTGGGGGAAGGGGAGATTTTGAAACTGGTGAAGTCCACATTGATACCATATGGCTGCAGGGTTCCCAGGCGGAATATGAGTTGCTGTTCCTGCAACCTTCGGGTGGCATCATTGTGGCAGTGCAGGAGGCCCATGATGGACATGTCATCAAGAGAATGGGAGGGGGAGTGGAAATGGTTTGCGACTGGGAGGTGCAGTTGTTTGTTGCGAACTGAGCGGAGGTGTTCTGCAAAGCGGTCCCCAAGCCTCCGCTTGGTTTCCCCAATGTAGAGAAAGCCGCACCAGGTACAGTGGATGCAGTATACCACATTGGCAGATGTGCAGGTGAACCTCTGCTTAATGTGGAATGTCATCTTGGGGCCTGGGATGGGGGTGAGGGAGGAGGTGTGGGGACAAGTGTAGCATTTCCTGCGGTTGCAGGGGAAGGTGCCGGGTGTGGTGGGGTTGGAGGGCAGTGTGGAGCGAACAAGGGAGTCACGGAGAGAGTGGTCTCTCCGGAAAGCAGACAGGGGTGGGGATGGAAAAATGTCTTGGGTGGTGGGGTCGGATTGTAAATGGCGGAAGTGTCGGAGGATAATGCGTTGTATCCGGAGGTTGGTAGGGTGGTGTGTGAGAACGAGGGGGATCCTCTTGGGGCGGTTGTGGCGGGGGCGGGGTGTGAGGGATGTGTCGCGGGAAATGCGGGAGACGCGGTCAAGGGCGTTCTCAATCACCGTGGGGGGAAAGTTGCGGTCCTTAAAGAACTTGGACATCTGGGATGTGCGGGAGTGGAATGTCTTATCGTGGGAGCAGATGCGGCGGAGGCGGAGGAATTGGGAATAGGGGATGGAATTTTTGCAGGAGGGTGGGTGGGAGGAGGTGTATTCTAGGTAGCTGTGGGAGTCGGTGGGCTTGAAATGGACATCAGTTACAAGCTGCTTGCCTGAGATGGAGACTGAGAGGTCCAGGAAGGTGAGGGATGTGCTGGAGATGGCCCAGGTGAACTGAAGGTTGGGGTGGAAGGTGTTGGTGAAGTGGATGAACTGTTCGAGCTCCTCTGGGGAGCAAGAGGCGGCGCCGATGCAGTCATCAATGTACCGGAGGAAGAGGTGGGGTTTGGGGCCTGTGTAGGTGCGGAAGATGGACTGTTCCACGTAACCTACAAAGAGGCAGGCATAGCTGGGGCTTGCTCCCTGTTCTGTTCTGGTGCTGCACATCCGAGATGTTCTGTTTCTGGGGAATGTGGAACTGCTGCCTCTCCATCAAACTTGCTGCCTACCCTGCTTAAAGCTGCCACAAACTGGGATTTGTCTGACAGCTGTGTCACACAGTTTGATCCTGAGCCTACAGTTCAGGCATTACATCTGTAATTAATATGCTAGACAATGATTGCAGTGATATTTGGATGTACACAATCATTCATTTATTTCATGCAGTTATGTGAAATATCCTTGCTCAGGTGCTATGAAGATAAAAACAAATGTGGCTCAACTCCATCATCTCAACTCAATTGAAGGATTAAACTTGACTCTTTGCCAGAAATCTGTAATGGTATTTCAACGCAGTGTTTAACGGTAGTGTTCTACCAATCAGTGTCTACATTGCACCTTCTGCGTTTGGCATCCACTGTTCTCTCTTTTTGAACATTTTTGAAACTACATTGAATTGCTATGCTGCTGTAAACAGCAATGTGGACCTCCAGGCTTTCCCCAGGAGTGTTACCAAGTGAAATATGACAACGAATCACAGGAGATATTACTGCAGGTTGACCAAACACTTGGTTAAAGAGAAGGGGGTTAAAGAGGAAGGGTTTAAGGAACATTATAAAAGAGGAAAGAGGAGTGGAGAGGTTTAGGGAGGGATTTCCAAAGGTTGGGGACCTTAGCAGCTCATTGAGATCAGAGCCAGGAGCCAGTTTGCAGAGATCAGGGGCTGATCAAGGGCAATATTTTTGTGAGGCATTTTATTAGCAATAGATTGACAAGTCTGCCACAAGCAGAGGCTACCACATCAGCAAAAGTTCCATTCAGTAGGGAAGATGCTGAGTAGTAGACAGCATTCCCGAAATAAGGTGAAGTGAAGCTGGAGGGGATATACCCCTTGTCTAATGGTTCTAATCTTTTTGAACTTTCTTTTGTCCCCTATTTCTGGGTGGTAGCTGGGAATGGATGAGCCTGAGGCCCCCCATCCAGCTTCAAAAGTGACCATCCCTAACGGCTGCCATAGCAACAGCAGGCCTGCCTCATGGGAATAGTTTCTAGAAACGACATGCTCCAGAGTTCCAATGAATCCCAAATTATGGGGCAATGCCCCATTCATCCTGAAAGCGCATTGCCTAGCTGTAAAAGTCACTGTGTTAATGCCACTGACATTAAACATCTTGTTACCATTTTTCCTCAACTCCTCCCAGTTCTGCATTTAGTGACCTGTTTTGAGTATAACTGTGCCCTGATGCATCTTCACGTTTGTTGTGAATTAGTTTAACCCTTCCCCCTCATCGCAATAACAATGAATGGGGAGGGTTGTTTTGTGATCACATGGAAGTGGAGAGTAGAGTTAATGATTTTTTGGGTTATTTGAAAAGGGGAATGTGCAGGATTATGGGGAGAAGATGAGGAATGGCATTGGATGAGATGCTTATTTGTATAGCTAGTGTGGATAAGCTGGGCCAAATGGCCACTTTCTTTGCTACAACAATTCTGTGATTCTAGGTCAGGCAGCATCTGTTATGAGAGAAGTGGAGGTAATGTTTTAGTCCACAAATCTCAGGTATCTAACCCTTTCTGTCTTTGTAGATGTTCCTTAACCCTAACCCAGCTAAGCATTTCCAACATTTTTGGTTATTACTAAATCTTTATACAAAATTACCTACGTCAGTGGCTACCTGCTGTGGATCTTAAAATGGAATTTGTTTACAAGTATTGATTAAATGGTGATCTGTGGGCATTGTGAAGCAGATCCCTGACAAAGGATATAGTTTACAGCAAAATACAACATCATCAATGCCTTTTACAGGAAAGAGAGAATGACCCAGGAACTGACAGAAAGGCTTGATAGCTGATTCTGTACAAACACAGGAAGAATATATGTAACAATCACCCTGGCCATAACAGTCCCATCTCAAATAGCTCATCTAGATCTCTGTATAAATATGCAGCTTCTCAGTGATTATCTCTGAGCTGGATCCTCCATTTTAGCAGTTTGAGATGGTCTTTCAGCATTAATCTCATTAATTACACTGTTAGATTTTTCGGTTTCCTGAGACAGATATGCAAATTACATTCAAAGCAGCTCCACTTGGATGATGTTCAAAAGCATGAAAATGTTCCCTTTCTTTCTTGTTCTCTAGCAACAGTTGATGATAAACCATCAGGTGGAATCTTCATTTCACAAGGTGCTGTGTGACCTGAACTAACAGTATATGAAACAGTGTGAAATAGCATTTGATTGTTGGCATGTTCAGCTAATTACTTTGAATGAGTTACAACTGTATATTCTCAATGGACATGACGGTAATTTGCCCCCAGAACAGCTGTGCTGTATCTTTTTGTGGAGTGTTTCCTGTAAGTTATTGACTGTCCCACACTCCCATTTTGAGCTCATCCTGTATGGTGCTGACTTGCTCACTGCCCTGTACAGCTTCACCAAGGAAACCTCATCTCAAACTCTATCAACGCAATGAGTTTGAAATCAGTGATACTGACATCCTGCACAATCTCAGAAACTCCACCCTCAATACAGATTTAGACTTTATTGTCATGTGGCCTCAATTACAAAAGTACAGGAGTACAGTGAAAAGTTTTCAATATCGTCACACACATGCTATTTTAGGTACAAAACTTAAGAACAAGGCAGAAAGAAATAAGGAGCAAAGTTAGAAGTTAAACATTACAGTCCATCTTTAGTATAAGTAAAAGCAAAAAGTTGAACCATTGCAGTCTTGCTTGAGTGTCTAACCATGCTGGGACTGCACTTCCTACAAAGGCTCAACCTCTTCCACTTTGGCATGCTTTCCCCTCGCTGGCTCGATCTCTCCTGCTGTCATCACCACTGCAGATGTCAGGGAAACCTGCATCACTGTGTTCGGCTCACTCCGGGGATCTCAGACGTCAAAGCCCCGATCCAGGTGTTCCGGGCTGCGGCCTTGCCTTTGGTCTGTATGCTGGCCATCGGGAACTCAAGAGAGTCCTGGGTTCAGGCCCCAGCCATTGCCTTGTATGGGACATCCAGCCAATCGCCAATTTCAATGAACCCGATACTACCGCCGCTGCTGCCTCTCTCCAGAAGGTAAACTGGTTAAAAAAAGCACTAAAGCTAAAAAAAAGAGAAAAGAAATGGAAGAAGAATTTGGATGTTAATATAGGGGCTATGGTTAGTAAATTTGCGGATGACACCAGAATAGGAGGTGTACTGGGCAGTGAAGAAAGTTACTTCAGAGTATAACAGGATCTTGATCAGATGGGCCAATGGTCTGAGGAGTGGCAGATGGAGTTTAATTTAGATATATATGAGGTGCTGCAATTTGGAAAGGCAAATCAGGGCAGGACTTATACACTACATGGTAAGGTCCTGGGGTGTAAAATCACGAGGGGCATGGATAGGGTGCATAGACAAGATCTTTTCTCCAGGGTCAGGGAGTCCAAAACTAGACAGCTTAGGTTTATGGTGAGAGGGAAAAGATTTAAAAGGGACCTAAGGGGCAACTTTTTTCTGCAGAAGGTTGCGCATATACGGAATGAGCTTCCAGAGAAGGCTGATAGAGTTACAACATTTAAAAGGCATCTGGATGGGTACATGAATAGAAAGAGTTTGGAGGGATAAGGGACAAATGCTGGCAAATGGGACTAGATTCATTTAAGATATCTGGTCAGCACGGACACAATGGGCCGAAGGGTCTGTTTTCATGCTGTAGAGCTCGATGACTGGGACTAGACGGAATAGACAAGCCTACCGAGCTACCATGTGGCCAGAGGTTAGCCATTCCGTGGATTTATCAGCACCTTTTCAGTCTGAGCCAAGAATTAGAAGTGGGTTACTCTCTGGATATATGCCTTTTATTAGAATATGAGTTATAATGTGAATAGCAAATTGCATTTATAATGCTGGATACCCAAAACAAAAACATACGTTTCTGAGACTCAATAGGTCAGAGAGTACCCGCAGAGACAAACAAGAGTAGTTTGTAGTTCCTTAGCTAATCTGTGTGATGGAGTGCCTGCCAGGGAGACTGTGGGTTGAAGGGGTACTTCCGGTTTGTGTATTTTTTGGAGGACATAGAATCGGGGGTGTTAGTTCCTTCATGTTTCATTCTTAGGAAGTCTGGTCGGTTTGAGTCTGTTTTTAGTGTGTTGAGCATCTTTGTTGCCCAGTTGTGGTGTCGGGTCTGTCTGCACTTTCCGGTACGTGTTCCCATCACTCATGGGATCACCTATCTCCGGACTTATAGCTGAAGTGGTGATGCAGAGATCTGAAAGTACAGCCCTTCTGCTAATCCAACCTAAACTACAGATACACTGCATGGGCGACACCTTTGTCATCATTAAATGGATCAAACCGGAGGAGACATGTGAACTAATAAACAACACCCTCACCAGAATAAAGTTCACCAGAGAGGAGGAGAACAAACAGCTCCCATTCCTGGGCATCATAGTGGAGCACAGGACAAATGGGGAACAGCAAACAAAGATACACAGGAAAGCCACACACACTGTAACACACACAAACAAAGCTGCATGAGTGCATTATTAAATGGGCAATGGACACTGAAGCAGCACAGAGCTACACCAAAAAGAAGAATAGCACCTCTTCCAGGTATTCAAGGACAATGGACATCCAAAAAACTGGGTCAGAAGATGCCTATTACACAAACAACATCGGGAAGATAATAAGATGCCCCGACACACTCATCACACTGCCCGACATCAGGAACACACTTGAACTGACTGCTGGGCATCAGAGTAGCACACAAACCCACATCAATCCACGACAACTGCTCACCCAAACCCCAAGACCCACTGTGCACTATGGACAGGACCACTGTCATATACAAGATGCCCTGCAGAGACTGTGTGAAACACTACATCGGACAAACAGGAAGGAAACTAACATCAAGAATACACGAACATCAGCTGGCAACAAAAAGACACGACCAATACTCACTCATCTCCATCCATATGGACAAGGAGAACCACCAATTTGACTGGGACAACATCAAGATCCTGGGACAAGCAAGGCAGAGACAAGCATGGGAATTCCTAGAAGCCTGGCACGCCACTCAGAAAGTCATCAACAAACACATAGAGCTCGACCCCATGTACACTCCACTGCGAAGGAAAACCAGAAGTGAAGTAATCCAGCTCAACTGACACCAGAGTTTGAATAACAGGCAGGATAACACACCGACGCTACATCAGAGGCTGCGCTGAGGATGTTACCAAGCATGGTAACAAAATGTCTACGAAACAACAACCAGCTCGGTGAGCCAACCAACCTCAACACCCACAACCCGAACTACAGATCTACTCCAAAACCTTAGATACATTTTGAAGCCTGGCTATCTCTTGGAGGTGTGGGGGTAGGGAGGAGGATGTGTGATGATCCCCAGAATGGAGGAAATGTCTTATGAACAAAGGCTAAACAAGTTGGGACTCTGCTCACTGGAGTTTAGAAAAATGAGATGTGATCTCATTGAAACATGTGGGATTCTTAAGGGTGGTTGACACAGTCAATGCTGAGAGGATATTTATTCTCATGGGAGAGTGTAGGGCCAGGTGGCATAGTCTCAGAATAAAGGGACACCAATCTAAGACTGAGATGAAGTGGAATTTCTTCTCTCAAAGGGCTGAGAGTCTTTAGAACTCCTTGTGTCAGAGACTGGGACGGGATGGTGGGGGGCAATGTCCTAGTGTGTACCTAAGGCTGAGATCAATAGATCCTTGATCAGTTGAGGAATCGTGGGTTACACAGAAGGGGCAGGAAAGTGGATATGAGGAATATTGGATCACCCATGATCCTGTTGAATGGTGGAGTAGGCTCAAAGGGTTGAATGGCCTACTCCTGTTCTTATTTGTGTGAGTGAAAGGGGGGAATGCTGTACAAGAGGCCTGCAGTAACCCAGCAGATATTGCTTGGGGTGTAGAGATCTCTGGCACTGGCTCACCTGCTTGTTGCACTTTCAAAGTGCTAATGTGTACAAATTGTTCCAGACGATTCTCGATGGTAACATAGACTTTGAGAAACTCTGACCAGAGTGTCTCTCGAACTGTAACACTATGTGTAGCCACTTTGCTCTGAGTGACAACACCATTGACTGAAGTCCCAAGTCCAGAAGATTGAGCACAGGTTCCAGCTGCTGAAGATAGCATCATCTCAATAATATATTCAGCCAAGGACTCATTTGTTCTTTACAGGAGATGTAAACACATTTTGTAACACTCTTGTAAATAAGGGCAGGGAATTTGTCTTTATCCATCAGCTAACATAAAAACTTGGCAAATAGGAGCGGGTGTAGGCTATTCAGCCCTTCAAACCTGTTCCACCATTCAATATGACCATGGCTGATCATCCAACATCATTCACGTTCTTGCTTTATCCACATACCCTTTGATTGCTTTAGCCCTGAGAAAATGATCCAAGTTTATGGGCAATAAATGCTGCCCAGCCAGCGAAGCCCTCATTCCGTGAATAAGGAAAAAGAAAACTCCTTGAAAACAACTGTAATTCTATAATCAAGGCATTTTTTATCATTTTTTGGGTCCTTATTAAACAAATTGCCTGCCCCGTTTTCTGAAGAAGGGTCTAGGCCCGAAACGTCAGCTTTCTTGCTCCTCCAATGCTGCTTGGCCTGCTGTGTTCATCCAGCTCTACCCCTTGTTATCTCTATGCCTGCCTTATTAGCTACAATCCAATAACAATGACTACAATTCACCATTACTTCACTGACTGAGATCATGAAAGGCACTATAAAATTGCACGTCTCTCTGTCTTTTTCATAACAATGATACAACGTCTAGAGTTTACAGGCTACAAAAAGACAAGTCCTTTCAGTTGATTTTGGATTACAAAGAATCCTAAAACAATTTCAAGATCATAACACTTGGCAGAAGACATCTGTCAAAGGTAGTCAGCATTATATTCAACAAACTCAGGAGTCCATGACCTTTGCACAGGGTATTAAAGCATTTAATAAACTGTTTTCCCTCATTCTATGCAGTGCATCAACTCGTGCCCATGGAAAATTGTTTGAGTGCTTGACATAGATTTTGAGATTTGTAATTGAGTCATCGTTTAACTCAGAAAGTCTCTGTAGATTTTATACAGCTGCTCTGTTTCTGATTGGTGGGTAGACAATTATAATTCAATTGGTTTTCGAGTGACTTTCAGAAACAGCTGAAGCATGTGGTCAACGTGTCTGAGCTTGTGTCTGGAACTTGCTGCAAGTTTAAATATTTGTAAACAAGGTGAAAAGAATCAAAGAAATACTGCAGATGCTCGAAATTTGAAGCAAAAACAGAAATGTTGAAAATGTTTACCAGGTCTGATAGCATCGGTAGGAACAGGGACATGGTTATTGTTTCAGGATAAACTACTTGCTTCAGAACTGAAGACTGTTGCCAGCTTTGAGCTGAGATGGGAGGAAAAGCCAAAACGGAGGTCCACGATATCAGAGACTAGCAGAATGTAAAGGCATTCACCATAGCCCCAGAGGGTCACAGACCTGTTCTCTCATCAGAGACAGGCATGACCAGTGGTGGTTTAAAGTGAACATCACCATGCATCAGGTGAGAGGAGGGGTTGAGAAGGAGAGTCCTTCATGGAAACCTCAGCTGCTGTGGAAATTGAACCCATGTTGTTGGTGTCGCTCTGCATTACTAACCACCCATCCAGTCAACTGAACTAACTGACCCCCACTGGAGTGTAGGAGGTGTTGACTGACAAAATGGTACAAAAGGCAAAGGAGGTAGCAATGACTGTGGCAAAGAAACAAAGGTTTCTGTCCAGAGTGACTGATGTAAATGTCTAAGTAACGAACTGCCAGATCTAAAAGCAAAAACATGGAAAATAAGAGGAACAGTGGGAAATCCAAAAACAACAATAAATTTGGGAAGAATTTACTGCGTGAAGCTTTTGAAGCAGATGTTGAGTCTAGGAGGGTGTGGAAGATGAGGATCCGTTTGTGTCAAGTTTCACTGAAACATGCAGAGTCCAAGGAGAGAGCGAGGGTGTGAGCTTGATAATGTAGCCACAAGCTCAGGGCTGTGCTTACAGACTGAGAGCAGCTGGTCTAGACAGTGACCGTCCAGCCCGCATTTACTCTCCCCACATGGAGGGGATCACAGCGAGAGCCAAGGAAGATCGATCAGAGAGCATACAGATCAGTGCTCCTTCTGGAGGGAGTGTTTGAGATTTCAGACAGTAAGAAAACAGGAGCCGAACGGATGGATGTTACATCCTCCAAGGTGATTCAGAGACTTGTTCAGGTGCAGATGGAAGCCATGTGGCCCACTGTATCCTCACCTGCTGTCTCAGCATTTCGACTCAGTGCTAAGCATCTGTTTTTTTATGATGTTTTTATGATTGATTTATTTACTGTCACTTGCAGTTTACGGTGAGTAATACAGCAAAAAACGGTGAAAAGCTTCAACAGTCGCCATAATCCAGGGCAATTTTCAATAGTTTGAGAATAAAAAGAATAGCAGATATAACTGAGAGCCCTGTCCGCCTCACCGACATCGCCTCTACTGTAGCTGTCGCCGTTCTTTACGCTGCATTTATTTGCCATTGGGCCAATCGTGCTGATGTTGATGCCGATGCCAAGGCTGGGTGCCATGTTGAAACCGCACCACCTCACAACCAGGAATGCCCAGCACTTGTGCTGCCTCAATAACACTAGGTGTACAGACTCCAGGCAAACCACACAGCTGCCAGCTCACCAACACCAGCAGTCCCTACTCTGGCCCATTGCAAACAGGTGTCCCTGGCTCCAACAGCAGACCAGGCCACCACCATGTTACCAAAAGTCCCATATAAGGTGCTGCCCACTGGAGCAGCCATTCCAAAAAGTCTGCCATCATCCCCACCCACTGCCCTTCTGCCACTGCCAGACCCAAACTCCAGGAGGATGTCCCTGCCATCACTGCTACCATCTCCGGTCACCGTGAGGAGCCAGATCCACCACCGCCAGGAGAAGCTGTCATTCCAGTCACCAGTCTGGTTTCACCAAGCAACCCACCACTGAGTGCCCGAAATGAAAGAAAACTAGTGGAAGTAAAAAGAAACAAAAAAATGATGGTCAGATTGTCTCTGGCTAGATTCAAGAGGCGATTGCCTAGTGGTATAATCGCTGGGCTGTTAATCCAAAGATCCATGTTACGTTCTGGGGACCCAGGTACAAATCCTGCCACGGCAGGCGGTGGAATTTGAATTCAATAAATGTCTGGAATTAAAAATCTAATGATGACTGTGAACCCATTGATTGTTGGAAAAACCCATCTGGTTCACTAATGTCCTTTAGGGAAGGAAACTGCCATCCTTACCTGGTCTGGCCTACATGTGACTTCAGACCCACAGCAATGTGGTTACCCTAAAAACTACGCTCTGGACAAATAGTGATGGACAATAAGTGCTGCCCGAGCCAGCAACGCCCTCATCCCATGAATGAATAAAGAATAAAAAGACTTAGGGTCTGATTCTAAAAGATGGGCCAACTTACGGACATTCGGTGGCAATCCCCCATCACTGAATTCACTACTATCAACACCCTGAGGTTTATCGCTGACTAGAAAATTAATTAGACTCATCACATGGTTACTGAGAGGGCTGGAAACCTGCAGTGAGTAATACACCTCCTGACTCCAATTCATTTAAAACTTTGCTTAAATAAAGTGATTAATACTGTACATAGTACTCCAGAAATGATCCCACCAATGCCTAATATAACTGAAGCATAGTCTCCCTACTTTTGTGTTCAGCTCCCCTTGAATTGACTAACACATTGTATTAGCTTTCCTGATTACTTTCTGTAAATGCCCACTAGCCTTTTACAATTTGTGCACTCGGACACCCCGATCCCTCTGCAACTCAGAACTCTGCACTCTCTTACTATTTAGGTAATATGCTGTTTTCTATCAGAATAGACAACTTTCCATCATACTCCATTTGCAAATCATTATCCACTCACTTAACCTACCTTTGTTGATCTGTAAGCTCCTTACATCCTCTTTGCAACTTAATTTTCTACATACAAGTGTGTCATCACCAAATTTGGAAACCATCCCTTCGTCCAGTTTTGATTGAAACCCAGCAACATTAGCCAGTATGGGGACTGAGCCCATGACCATGCATTATTCACATCACACTCAAACCATGTAAACTAAACATCCACAGCACCAGTCCCAAATTGTAAAAAGCTGAGGTTCCATTCTGTCAATCAGAAGATAACCCATATATATATATATATATAACCCGTCTATACATCCACTCTCTATTTCATGCTAGCCAGTCAATCTTTTACATATTCCAGTACTGTACCCAGTACATGACTGAGCCTTCATTTTGCACAATAATCTTTCATGTTGTGCTTCAGCAAATGCCTTCCAGTCTTTTTATTCATCCATGGATCTGGGCATCACTGGCCAGGCCAACATTTATTGCCCATCCCTATTTGCCCAGAGGGCAGTTAAGAGTCAACTACATTGCTGTGGGTCTGGAGTCACATGTAGGCCAGGCCAGGTAAGGATGGCAGTTTCCTTCCTTAAAGGATATTAGTGAACCAGACGGGTTTTTACAACAATCAGCAATGGAATCGTAGCCATCATTAGACTCTTCCAGATATTTTTTGAATTCAAATCCTGCCATCTGCCATGATGGAATTCAAACCAAGATTGCCAGAACCTTTCCTGGGTCTTTGGATTAACAATCCAGTGATAATACCTGTCAGTGGGTCCTTGCCTCCTTCCAGCACAACCAGTATTTTCCCCTAACCTACCGTGTTTGTTACTTTCTTAAAGAACTTTGATACATTGGTTCAGTAAGATTTCCTTTTCACAAAACCATTTAGACTCTGTGAGATAGTAAGAACTGACGGCGCTGGAGTCAGTGTGGAGCAGGAGGAAGACAGCAGGCCAGGCAGCATCGGAGGAGCAGGAAAGCTGACATTTCAGATCAGGACCCTTCTTCAGACCCATTTCTGAAGAAAGGTCTCAATCTAAAATGTTAGCTTTCTTGCTCCCCTGATGTTGCCTGACCTGCTGTAGACTTTGCCTGATTACCTTAAACTTTTTAAAGAGCATCTAACATCTTCAATATGACCAAGAAACTACTCTGTAGCTATTGTTTTCTGTCTCCTGCCTTTTACAAATAAAGGAGATAGGTTTCATTACATCTGAAAGTAATAAATATTTCTTGATTTAAAGGAAAATTAAAGCTAACACAATGATGATCTCAGGATTAAACCCATCAAGTCCCAAGGACCTGTCAACTGCAGTTGCAACAGGCCAGTGTACAGTGGTTTACAGCAAAATTCTGAAGGAGTCGATTTGTCAACCAAAGACCAGTTCAAGACCCTGACCACGGTCCTGGAGCTGTGTTCTCACCACCTTGCGACACCTTCATAATGGAATTCATTGGGCAATGCCCAATCAGCCATAATCGTAGATATAGGTACTCACATATAGGTAAACATATACATAGGCATATATACTATATATTCACATACAATCATACACTTCTCTCAAACTGCATTGACTTCAAGCCTCAGCAACATTAAGAAAGACGCCCCATGAACAGCCAATCCAGGATCAGTTTTCCTACACCATTGACAAAGTAAACATTGCAAGCTCGAATTCCTGATTCAAGACGTTATTGGGTTGTACAATATAATAAAATGTGAGGCTGGATGCACACAGCAGGCCAAGCAGCATCTGCGCTCCTGAGATGCTGCTGGGCCTGCTGTGTTCATCCAGCCTCACATTTTATTGTCTTGGATTCTCCAGCATCTGCAGTTCCTATTATCTCTGGGTTGTACAATAGTTCTCTGGGAGTTTGAAGCTTCCTCATTCCGGTCCCTTGACTTTTCCTGATTTTCCTTACTCTGTCTTTAAACTCCTTCAGGTCGGATCTGGAATTCTCTGCAATGTTCTCCACTTGCTCCTCGCCCTCAGCTTCCTCCTTTAAGATTCGCCTCCAAAATGATTTCATCTTGTAGAAATGTTAGTCCTATCACCTCCCTCTGTGATAGAATATGGAATTTCGTTTCGGGACACTGCTGTAAAAGTGAGGACAGATGTAATTGTGAACACATTGTCTGGGTTACAACGAGGAGAGAGAGACGCAGAGCTGAGGTCTGCTCACTGTTCAGTGGTGGTTAGAAAAACATTATCTATGTTAGAGAAATGTAGCTGCTTTGGGGCTGTTCATTTTACAGATGCCATATTTCTAACATTCGACAACCAATCCCACAAACTGAAACACCAAACTTCTCCTATTTAATGAATAAACTAAGCTGAATTATCAAAGTGTAGTTCGAACTGCAATCAGGTTACATTAAATAAGTAGTGCTCATGATTAGCAGAAAACTTGGATTTGGGTATGAGGGATCTTAGTGACAGGGGATGGAGGCTATATGTTGAGATGAGCCCGCATCTTAATGTCTGGACTAATACCTGGTTCACAGGCACAACACGAGGCTATCTGTAACCACAACCAGTTTGCGGAAAACCTCACCTCTCCCACCAGGTCCTCATTACATCAGAACAGCGGGAGGTGTTTCTTGCACTCAATGCAGTATTAACCCTTTCTGACCCATGGACAACACTCGTACGAACAGAAGTACGCCCAGAAACGCAGGTCTTCTTCAACACTGCGGTAAGTGAATATTGGGCTGGAGTCGTGTGTTCGAGTTTATAACCTTCTGACTCAGGAATGATGGTTTAACACTTTGAAACTGCCAACTTCTTACTAATTGTTATTAAGGCAGTGAACTGTGAGGTGGGAGAGAGGGAAAAGACCCCTTGACATTTCACTCTGTTTGCCTTTAAAATACAGAACATGAATTTTAAAAAATGCTGCCCATAAACTTACTCAATGTCGCCATCATGTGCAATCCGCAAGAATGGAAAATAACAATTTCCAAATCAGAAATCTTGGAATATACATTTACAAATGCTTATCCTTTAATCAGCCAGGGCTCACATATTTAATTAAGATACTGAACATTTTTAGAAAGTAACATTTTTCTTTTAATATTTTTTGGGATTGCTGGCTGGGCCAGGACTTATTGTCTGTCCTTAGTTGCCTTTGAGAAGGAGGTGTTCAGCTTCCTTTTTAAACCATTGCTGTAAGTAGGCCCACAGTGCTGTTAGGGAGGAAACTCCAGGATTTTGACTCAGTGACTGTAATGGAATGCTAACATAGAGTCAAAAGAAATGCAGGTTTGTTGGAATGGCTATGCTAAGTTGTCCATAGTGGCCAGGGAAATGCAGGCCAGGTGGATTAGCCATGGAATATGCAGATTTACTGAGACAGGTTAAAGGGGCAGGTCTGGATGGGATGCTCTTCAGAGGGTTGGCGTGGACTTTATTGGCCAAATTGCCTGTTTTCACAATGTAGGGGTTCTACGATTCTATATTTCCAAGTCAGGAGGTGAGTGGCTTGGGAACTTGCAAGTGATGGTGTTCCCGTGTATCTGCTGCCTTTGTCCTTCTGAACGGAAGTGTTTGTGTGTTTGGAAGGTGCTGTCTCAGGAGCTTTGGTGAATTTTTGTGATGCATCTTGTAGACAGTACACACTGCTGCTACTGAGCGTCGGTGGTGGAGATACCAATCAAGCGGCTGCTTTGTCCTGGATGGTGTTAAGTTTCTTGAGTGTTGTTGGGGCTGCACCCATCCCGGCAAGTGACAATAGACAATAGGTGCTGGAGTAGGCCATTTGGCCCTTTGAGCCAGCACCACCATTCATTATGATCATGGCTGATCATCCACAATCAGTATCCTGTTCCTGCCTTATCCCCATAACCCTTGATTCCACTATCTTTAAGAGCTCTATCTATCTCTTTCTTGAAAGTATCCAGAGACTTGGCCTCCACTGCCTTCTGGGGCAGAGCATTCCATATATCCACCACTCTCTGGGTGAAGAAGGTTTTCCTCAACTCTGTTCTAAATGGCCTACCCCTTATTTTTAAACTGTGTCCTCTGGTTCTGGACTCACCCATCAGCGGAAACATGCTTCCTGCCTCCAGAGTGTCCAATCCCTTAATAATCTTATACGTCTCAATCAGATCCCCTCTCATCCTTCTAAGTGGGGAGTATTCCATCACACTCCTGACTCATGCCTTGTAGACGATTGCCAGGCTTTGAGAAGTCAGGAGGTGAGTTACTCGCTGCAGGATTCCCAGCCTCTGACCTGAACTTGTAGCCACTGTGTTTATGTGGTGAGCCCATTAAATTTCTTATCAGTGGTAATCCACAGGATGTTTGTGGGGGATTCAGTGATGGCAATGTTTTTAAGTGTCAAGGGGCAGTATTTAAATTCTCTTAGTGGTGATGATCATAGTCTGGCATTGGTGAAGCATGCATGTTACTTCTCACTTGTCAGCCCTAACCTTGTTATTGTCCAGATCTTACTGCATTTGAACACAGACTGCTTCAGTATCTGAGAAGTCACGAATGGTATTGAACTTTGTGCAACCTTTAGCAACATCCCCACTTCTGACCTTATGATGGAAGGAAGGTCATTGATGAAGCAGCTGAAGAGGGTTGGGCCTAGGACAATACCCTGAGGAACTCCTGCAGAGATGCCCCGGCACTAAGATGACTGACCCCCAGAAACCACAACCAACTTCCTATGTGCCAGGTATGAAGAGAGTTTGTCCCCAATACCCATTGATTGCAGTTTTTCTCAGGCTCCTTGATTCCACACCTGGTCAAATACAGCCTTGATGTCCAGAGCTGCCACTCTCACCTCACCAAGAAAGATGCTTGAGGAGAAATGCTGGAGTTTAAAAACCTCTTCCCTTTTTTTTCTGCTGTACCCACAAATATAAAATAATTTACAAACTGTAGAAGTTTGTTTTCTGCTTCCACTTCCATGTATTTGCTTATATTGCAGTCAGCAATGGCTCCTGCACTGTCCCACGTACCTAAACCTTTATACAGTATCTTTAACATGGGAAGGCTGTACACAACAGACAGAAGATTTACTGAAGAAGGGCCTAAGCCTGAAATGTCAGCTTTCCTGCTCCTGAGATGCTGCTTGGCCTGCTGTGTTCATCCAGCTCCACACTTTGTTTTCTTAGACGGAAGATTGTCAGTGAGCCAAATAAGGTATAAAAACAAAGTTGCTGGAAAAGCTCAGCAGGTCTGGCATCTTCTGTGGAGGAGAAAACAGAGTTAATGTTTCGGGTCCGGTGATCCTTCGTCAAAACTGATGGTGGCTGGGAAAATGTCAGTTTATATGCAGAAAATGGGGAAGTAGCTGGGTTAGGGAGTAAACGATCGGATAGAGCCCAAAGAGAGAGAGAGGGGGTGTGGTCTGGCAGGCTGTGTGGTAACAATGTCTGGTGTCTGGGCTGGGACATGGGAGAGTTTAGGCCCTAGAAGTAAGGTAGCTGTAAAGAATAGCAATGTTTTGGTATTTCTTGAGAATTGTCCTTATAAATGAAGTCAAAATGTGTTCGAGGTTTTTGAGAAGATTTGTAGCTGAGGTTGTTGATGTGATCGCTGACCTGGTAACAAAGTGTGAAGCTGAGCTGCTCGGTTTGTTTGTAAACGTTTCGTCACCCTGCTGCGTAGCATTATCAGTGCCCCTCTAAGTGAAGTGTCGGTGTTCTGTCCCGTTTGTTATTGATGTGCCTTGGTTTGTTGGGGCGGGTGGTATCACTCCCGGATTTGTTTCTTTGTGGTTGGTGTACGGGGTCCAGCGCTACACGTTTATTAATGCAGTTCCGGTTTGAATTCCAGGTCTCCAGGGTTTCTCGTGCATGGCTTTTGTTTGGTTTGTCCTCGAATGGCCACCTTGTCGCAGTCGAATTGCTGTCTCTCTTTGTCGCTGTGTATTGAAATGAGTGATAGTTGGTCTCGTCTCTTTGTAGCTCGTTGGTGTTGATGAATCTTGATGGCTAGTTTCCTTCCAGTCTGCCCTATGTCATGTTTTTGGCAGTGTTTGCATGGTATCTTTTAAATAATGTTGGCATTGAAGAAACCCAACAAACTGGCAGATAGTAGCCCCAACACGAAGCAGAAGGAGTGAAGGCAACACTTTCAACACACTAGAAAGGGAAGCCCTACAAAGACTCAATAGAGATAGGAACATTGTAATCCTACTAGAAATTGACAGAATGCAGAGCTGGGCTGAGACATTGACAGAATGCAGAGCTAGGCTGAGAAATGGCAGATGGAGTTCAACCTGGATAAATGCAAAGTGATGCATTTTGGAAGGTCGAACTTAAATGCTGAATATAGGATTAAAGGCAGGATTCTCGGCAGTGTGGAGGAACAGCGGGATCTTGGTGTTCAAGTGCATAGCTCCCTCAAAGTTGCCACCCAGGTGGATAAGGTTGTTAAGAAAGCATATGGTGTTTGGCTTTCATTAACAGGGGGATCGAGTTTAAGAGCCGCGAGGTTATGCTGCAGCTCTACAAAACCCTGGTGAGACCACACTTGGAATATTGTGTCCAGTTCTGGTCGCCCTATTATAGGAAAGATGTGGAGGCTTTGGAGAGGGTGCAAAGGAAGTTTACCAGGATGCTGCCTGGATTGGAGGGCTTGACTTACGAGGAGAGGTTGACTGAACTCGGACTTTTCTCTCTGGAGAGACGGAGGAAGAGAGGTGACCTGATCGAGGTGTACAAGGTAATGAGAGGCATGGATAGAGTCGATAGCCAGTGACATTTCCCCAGGGCAGGATTGACTGCCACGAGGGGTCATAGTTTTAAGGTGTAAGGAGGAAGGTATAGAGGAGACGTCAGAGGGAGGTTCTTCACCCAGAGAGTTGTGAGCACATGGAATAGTTTACTAGTGGTAGTCGTGGAAGCAGAGTCATTAGTGACATTTAAGCGACTGCTGGACATGCACATGGACAGCAGTGAATTGAGGGGAATGTAGGTTAGGTTATTTTATTTTTGGATTAGGATTATTCCACGGCATAACATCGTGGGCTGAAGGGCCTGTACTGTGCTGTACTTTTCTATGTTCTAGAACACAGTAAATCGAGAAAGCAAACACTTTACTTGCAGATACCGATACCTACCGAACAACATTATTTACAAGATACCATGCAAACACTGCCAAAAACATGGCATAGGGCAGACTGGAAGGAAACTAGCCATCAAGATTCATCAACACCAACGAGCTACAAAGAGACGTGACCAACTATCACTCATTTCAATACACAGGGACAAAGAGAGACAGCAATTCGACTGCGACAAGGTGGCCATTCGAGGACAAACCAAACAAAGCCATGCACGAGAAACCCTGGAGACCTGGAATTCAAACCGGAACTGCATTAATAAACGTGTAGCGCTGGACCCCGTACACCAACCACAAAGAAACAAATCCGGGAGTGATACCACCCGCCCCAACAAACCAAGGCACATCAATAACAAACGGGACAGAACACCGACACTTCACTGGAGGCGCACTGACAATGCTACCCAGCAGGGTGACGAAACGTTTACAAACAAACTGAGCAGGTCAGCAACCTCAAAATGTGTCTTTCCCAGCTATATGCAGGTTCTGTAGCATCAAAAGACTATTCGAAGAAATAAATATGAGGTGATAGAAAATTTGTTAATCAAAGTTAACTTCTTAGAGGGTCCTAACAGATTAGAGAGATTTAGAGCAGGAGATTGAGAGAGAAAATCACAAGTTCGAAGCTATTGTATCTAATGGCACACTCACCAAAGGAAAGCTGAGGCACACGTGAGGCCAGAATTGGAAGAATTCTGTGATTGAGAATTGTAAGTGCCGATCTAATAACGAACCCTTGACAAATTTCTTCACTGGATGTGTAAATACAAAATAAAATTCAAACAGTCAGCAGCTATTTCTAAATGATAATTGATACATCGTATAAACAAAACAAAAACCCAACTGGAAATGTCAGAAAGGAAGTGAAAATGCAGAAACCCTCAGCAGGGAAGTGGTGACTGACCCATTCACTGTTTCCTATATTTATTGTCGTTATTCGGAATAATTAAGAAACAATTGATTTATGGTGTGTAATATGATGAACTTTGAAGTGGTCAATACTTGACAATGGATGAAGCATAGTTTAAACTAAAAGAAAATATAATCTGTCCACATAGCCCATCAAATGGTTTTTTAAATCAATTTTATTTATTGTTGATATGAGCATTTACTAATGCGCAGAGACCAGAAAAGTACACGAGGGAGAATTCAATATAATGTTGTGATACCAGCTGATGTTATTACTGACCATAGGTACAGGAGCAGAATTAGGCCACTCAGCTCATCAAGTTTGCTACACAATTCTCAACTCCATTCTCCAGCTTTCTCCCCATAAACCTTGGTCCCCTTACTAATCAAACCTGTCTATCCGTGTCCTCAATGGTCCCATAGCCCTCTGCTTCAACAAGTTCCACAGAGTCACCACCCTCTCGGTGAAGAGATTTCTCTTCATCTCAGTTGGGAAGGGTCATCCCTCCACCCTGAAGCTCTGCAGCTTTTCTATTAATTCATCTTCATCTGACAGAATTGTCTGGGAAATTAAAGATTCCACTGGGAATTCCCCTGAACCTGGATCCCTCAGCATCTCTCTATTGAAATCAAACAATTCAGGGGGTTCTGCTGCAATTAAGTAAGTAATTACTCAGGTAAAGTCAGACTATCAAATACTGAGTCTAACTCTTGAATTACTGCTCACATGAATGCTTGCTCCGGACAATTTTATGCACCTCCGATCCTAAATTTCCTCTCCACCACCCTGCAGTTACAGACCCAATGACTCTCCAGCATATAACAACACCACTGCCCCACCCAGCTGACCTGATACTCCACGTCCACCCTACACACTCCATCACTTCACTGGTCTCCTTCCCACTTGGCACTGTGGAAACTTACGAACTGGCACTGCACCCACTAGGCACAATGCACCCTCCCCTCTTGGAAATGTAACCACCTGGCACACTATACCCATGGCATATGATGCACTATTCCACTGGCAATCTCCATCCCTTGAAAGTGGGACATACTACCCTCCCAGCACCCTAACCTCACACTTATCTACTTCCCTTTCTCAGGAGCTCTCAATGTGGCTGACTGTGATGGTGACCAGTAAATTATAGAGAGTGACAGTTTTACTTTATTCATTTGTGGGATGTGGGTGTTGCTGGTTGGCCCTAGTTGCCCTGGAGAAGGTGATGGTGAGCTGCCTTCTTGAACTGTTGCAGTCCATGCACTGTACCTATACACACAATGCCCACAAGGGGTGAATTCCACAATTTTGACCCAGCGACAGTGAAGACATGGTCATATATTTCTGAGTCAGGATGGTTAGAGGCTTCAAAGAAAACTTACAGGGGGTGGTGTTCCCAGGAATCAGTTGCCCTCATCCTTTTGGATGGAAGTGGTTGTGAGTCTGGAAAGTGCTGACTGAAGATTTTGACTATTGCGAAAAGGGGACATGGTTTTCCTTCTCTCAACTGTTCTACACTACAAAGGGCTGTCAGAACGAAAGTATAATGCCACATTTCTGAGGAACCCCTGAATGGAATTCCTGTCAAAAATGCAGAGCTCTTTTCTTTTGTAAAGAAACAGGAGTGAAGTGGCATGAGATTACCTCTCCACAGAAACCCCAGCCCCGTGCATTTTGTGACAGTTGGTGGAAAACTAGGATAACAAAGTGTGAAGCTGGATGAACGCAGCAGGCCAAGCAGCATCTCAGGAGCACAAAAGCTGACGTTTTGGGCCTAGACCCTTCTAGAAGGTGTTTATTCAGTGGAACTGCAGGAACTTCCTGTCCCGCAGGCCCGACCAGTCCCCCTCCACCGACACCCTCATCAGCCTAGCCGAACTCGTCCTCACCCTCAACAACTTCTCTTTCGATTCCTCCCATTTCCTACAGACTACGGGGGTGGCCATGGGCACCCGCATGGGCCCCAGCTATGCCTGCCTTTTTGTAGGCTACGTGGAACAGTCTCTCTTCTGCACCTACACAGGCCCCAAACCCCACCTCTTCCTCCGTTACATTGATGACTGTATCGGCGCCACCTCTTCCTCCCAAGAGGAGGTCGAACAGTTCATCCACTTCACCAACACCTTCCACCCCAACCCTCAAGTTTACCTGGGCCATCTCCAACACATCCCTCACCTTCCTGGACCTCTCTGTCTCCATCTCAGGTAACCAGCTGGAACTGATGTCCATTTCAAGCCCACCGACTCCCACAGCTACCTAGAATACACCTCCTCCCACCCACCCTCCTGAAAAAATTCCATCTCCTATTCCCAATTCCTTCGCCTCTGCCGCATCTGCTCCCAGGATGAGGCATTCCACTCCCACACATCCCAGATGTCCGCGATCTTCAAGGACAAACTCCCCCCCCCCGCACTGATCGAAAACGCCCTTGACCGTGTCTCCCGCATTTCCCACAACACATCCCTCACACCCCGTCCCCGCAATAACCGCCCAGAGAGAAGCCCCCGAGTCCTCACACACCACCCGACCAACCTCCGGATACAACTCATCATCCTCCGACACTTCCGCCATCTACAATCTGACCCCACCATCCAAGACATTTTTCCATCCCCGCCCTTGTCTGCCTTGCAGAGAGATCACTCTCTCCTGGACTCCCTTGTACGCTCCACACTCCTCTCCAACCCCTCCACACCCGACACCTTCCTCTGCAACTGCAGGAAGTGCTACACTTGCCCCCACACCTCCTCCCTCACCCACATCCCAGGCCCCAAGATGACTTTCCATATCAAGCAGATTTTCACCTGCACATCTGCCAATGTGGTATACTGCATCCGCTGTACATGGTGTGGCTTCCTCTACATTGGGGAAACCAAGTGGAAGCTTGGGGACCGCTTTGCAGAACACCTCCACTGGGTTCGCAATAAACAACTGCACCTCCCAGTCGCAAACCATTTCCACTCCCCCTCCCATTCTTTAGACGACATGTTCATCCTGGGCCTCCTGCAGTGCCATAATGATGCCACCCGAAGGTTGCAGGAACAGCAACTCATATTCCGCTTGGGAACCCTGCAGCCCAATGGTATCAATGTCGACTTCACAAGCTTCAAAATCTCCCCTCCCCCCACTGCATCCCAAAACCAGCCCAGCTCATCCCCGCCTCCCTAACCTGTTCTTCCTCTCACCTATCCCCTCCTCACACCTCAAGCCGCATCTCCATTTCCTACCTACCAACGTCATCCCGCCTCCTTGAACTGTCCGTCCTCCCCTGACTGACCTATCCCCTCCCTACCTCCCCACCTATACTCTCCTCTCCACCTATCTTCTCCTCTATCCATCTTCAGTCCGCCTCCCCCTCTCTCCCTATTATTTCAGAACCCTCTCCCCATCCCCCTCTCTGATGAAGGGTCTAGGCCGGAAATGTCAGCTTTTGTGCTCCTAAGATGCTGCTTGGCCTGCTGTGTTCATACAGCTCCACACTTTGTTATCTTGGTGTTTATTCAGTCCCTTCTCCCCAGTTTAATGGTGTCTGTGTGGTGCTGACATGGCACAGCACAGCTAACCTGACCAATAAAAAATGATCGAGTAATCTCTTCAGACACATTCTTAAAACGTATATTTACTCTTAACTACTGAAAGCATGTAGTTATGTGGAAAGTTAATGTGAACAGTGGTGCTTTTCCCCAGAGCTTAAAAGGCTAAAATATTCCCTCTAGAGGTCTTGCCGTGTATTACTTCTTTGCCAACATTGACAATCTCCATCTGTCTGTATCCACGTATCTGTCCTGTGTAAATGTCGCTGTTGCTGCTGCTTTCCAATTATTTGAGGACTGCAGTGCAGAAATGGATCAAGATTTCATCCGTACCACGGCCATCAATGCAGTGCCGCCAAACCCAGCAATAAATGCTTCAGTAATATTCTCCCAGTAGAATCATAGAGTCAGAGAGATTCAACTTGTCCATGCTGACAAGATATCCGAGATAAATCTCGTCCCATGTAGCAGCATTTGATCCATATCCCTCTGAACCCTTCCTATTCATGTACCCATCCAGCTGCCTTTTAAATTTGTAATTGCACCAGCCTCCACTGCTTCCTCTGGCAGCTCATCCCATAAACGTGCCACCCTCTGTGTGAAAATGTTGCCCCTGCAGTGTAACATCAGTGTCAGTATCAGGTCAGCCCTCAGCCCAGTCATTGTCATTGGTTCTCAACTTCTACATCTTAAACTGCCTCCATTTAAATTTTTGAAATTCTAAATTCCAACCAAGCGTCATATCAAATTTAAAAACATTATCTCTGTTTTTCTTTTCACTGATGTTGTACAGGATATTGGTGAGGTCACTTTTGGAATTCTGTGTAAAATTCTGGTCTTCCTTTTATAGGCAGAGTATTCTTAAACTTGAAAGGGAACAGAAAAGATTTACAAGGATACTCCTAGGACAGGAGGGTTTGAGCTATAGGGAGAGGCTGAATAGGCCGGACCTTTTTCCCCTGAAGCGCCAGAAGCTGAGATGACCTTTATAGGGGTTTATAAAATCATGAGGGGCATGGATAGGGTAAATAGACAAGGCCTTTACCCTGGGTTGAGGGAATCTAAAACCAGAGGGGTATAGGTTTAAGGTGAGAGGGCAAAGGTTTAAAAAGGACCCAAAGGGCAACTTTTTCAAGCAAAGGGTGGTGTGTGTAGGGAACGAGCTGCCAGAGGACGTGGTGGAGGCTAGTACAATTACAGCATTTAAAAGGCACCTGGATGGATACGTGGATAGGAAGGGTTTAGAGGGATATGGGCCAAATGCTGGCAAATGGCACTCAATTTATCTAGGATATCTGGTCGGAATGGATGAGTCAGACCGAAGGGCCTGTTTCTGTGCTGTACAGCTCCATGACTGTATGTTGCCAGACCTTCTGAGTTTCTCCAGCATTCTCTGTTTTTATTGCTGATATTTTAACACTTATTGATAATTTGCTCTCCTATTGCACTGACTAAATTCAATGAGTACACTAGCAGACGGTGATTATTTGTGTCACATTATGGTTGATTCCCCTCCATTCCCTTCAGATAATGATGCCCCAGCACCATCATTAATTGGACAGTCAGGTCACTATCTGACCATTCATTAGCAATTTGAGGGTAATTCCTAACGTGTTCCTGCTACCCCCTGCCCCGGCCCATAGTAAAGGCTTCTGAGTCCCATGAGAACCCAAAAGGGGGAACAGTTCAGAGCCCCATATTGATATCCCTTTTGCTATTCCTCTTAAGTCAATGTTATGAAGCCTACTGAAGGAATTGTATTAATGGAAGTGGTGGTGTGTCACAGAACTAGTAATCCACCACATGAGGCTAATTTCCTGTGGACAGGTTCAAACCCCACCATGGCAGCTAGTGAAATTTGAATTCACTAAAATCTGGAATAAAAAGCTCATTTTGGTGATAGAAACTGTGAAACTACCATTGATTGTTATGAAAACGCATCTGGTTCACTCATTCCCCTCAGGGAAGGAAATCTGCCATCCTTACCTGGTCTGGCCTACATGTGACTCCAGACACAGAGCAATGTGGTTGACTCCACACTGCTCTTATAGCTGCTAGACTGTGAAAGGTCTGCAAATTTCCTTCCCTGAACGGGAGAAGGGAACTGAATGGTTTTTAAGAGTTAAATTCTTATTAGATACTAATTAAGTTTCAGATTCATTTGAGCTAAATTGCCCAGTGGAAGTGGTGTGATCTGAGCTCACGTCTCATCATCATTAGATATTTTCCAGTAATAATTTGAGGTTAAATCCTTCCCAAATGATTAATGTTTCAAAAGGAGGGTGTTGTTTCATAAGGATGTGAAGGGTACCTCAGAAATTCAAAGCCTGAACTCCCTGCTTCACACAGTCACTGATCCTTTTCTACCACAAGGCTACATCTCATTACTTTGTAATAATCATCTTTGCAAAAGATGCTCAAAGGCAATTTTTTAATGGAAGTAAGAGCTAATTGGCCAAAGAAACTAATTTATATTTCTTATTTCTTGTTGCCCTTCCCTTTTGGTTGATACGCTGTACACTCTATTTCTTCGCAACATTAAAGTTTATTCATAAAATTTATAAACAAAAGTATTGCACAAGTATATCAGTTTGAACATTACAGGATTTGCAAACTCAGCCCTTACAACTTTAACAAGCTTATATTTAGCTGGTCTGTAGCCCAAGGGTAAAACAATTCAAATTCCAACCGGCAGAAAACACGCATAAAGTTGTCTCCACAATGTTTCATGCTGAGGTGCCTGAATACATTTTCCAAGGTTTTGATTTACATCCTGCATTGATTGTGAGGTGAACAACTTGAAGGGTATTACAGGCCTCAGCTTCTAGCGTGCTCTGGATGGAAGGCCTTGGTGCCTGCTCCTCATTGCACCATGTGAGCAGCAGCCTCTGACTTTAAAACATCCTTCAGCATTTGGGCTGAATGTTGGAATGTCTCAGTCTTGAATAGACTCCCAGGGCAACGCTCTGCACTGGAAGACCAACAAGTTTCATGCATTCAAAGAGCATCTTTCACCGAGCTGATGGTCCTCCAGGCACAACCAATGTTTGGTTTGATGCACGTCCTGTTCTTGAGCACAGAGTAGATGAAGGCACATTCCACAACAATCTCTTACCACGCCCACGTCATAGACCCTCTGAGAGGGCAGAATGTAGAGGAGGAGAAAGTCTAAGTATCTGGGACAGAGCAAATGGGAAGGGGCTTTCTCAGCGCCTCCATCTTGGGGTGCTTGTTGGAAAGTTCTGGCAATATGACATTCTGCCAAATAACTTTGAGAGTCTGCTCAGGTAACAACCCGACAGGACCAACCCACTCCTTTTACACAGTCTTGATGTTACATGCTGACCACTGCCCGATGTGGTCAAAGGTGAAAACAAAAATTCTGGTGATCACAGTGGGCCAGGCAGCTTCCATGGAGAGAGCGCAAGCTAACATTTCAAGTCTGGCTGACTCTTCATCAGAGCAGGAATGTCTCCATGAAGGTCAGGTCGTACACTGTGTGTCATATTCCAGCAATGATGTGCACTAAAGTAGGGCTCTGAGTCAAAGTATACTTCTTTTAATGAGGTTGGGCCACACTGCAGCAATCCCAACGGAGTTCTCCTTCCTCATGTTGCAGTGCCTTTCACAGCACTGATGAGTTGACTCTCCAACTTCAAATACTGCTCATCTTGTTAATGTTGATCTTGTCTAGCACCTCGCCCTGTGCGATGTAACCTGTATGCTTTACTGTGCCCAAGTTTTTTTTTTCACACTGTGATCTTTATGTCCTTGCTTAATATGATCTGCCTAAACTGCCCGCAATCAAAGCTTTTCACTGTCCTTAGGGTACATGTGACATTGAACCAAGTGAAAGCAGTGCCTGTCTGTAAAGTGATTTTAGCATTCAGCATAGATGGTACAATTTTAAAGAGGGTGCAGGAACTCGAGTTGAACATCTTTGAAAGTGGCAGGTCAAGTTGAGAAAGCTTTTAAAAATAGCATAAATGATCCAAGGTGAAAGCAGAAAGTACTGGATCATGAACAGAAGGAGTAGCATGTCATCCCTCAAAAATCATGAGGGTTATAGACAGGGTGGACAGCAAGAAGCTTTTTCCCAGAGTGGGGAACTCAATTACTAGGGGTCATGAGTTCAAAGTGAGAGGAGGAAAGTTTAAGGGAGATATACGTGGAAAGTTCTTTACACAGAGGGTGGTGGGTGCCTGGAACGCGTTGCCAGCGGAGGTGGTTGACGCAGACACGTTAGCGTCTTTTAAGATATATTTGGACAGGTACATGGATGGGCAGAGAGCAAATGGACACAGTCCATTAGAAAATAGATGACAGGTTCGACAGAGGATCTTGATCGGTGCAGGCTTGGAGGGCCGAAGGGCCTGTTCCTGTGCTGTAATTTTCTTTGCTCTTTGTTATCTCAGGCTGCACTTTTGGAATGTGGAGAGGCCTGAGCCCTCGTGCAGAGGAGATTGGCTCCAATAGGACAAGGGATGAGGGAACATAGTGTGGGGAGGGTGCAGGGACTGAAATTGAGTGCAGAAGGGATTTGTTTGGGTGATTGGGGAGCAATGTTTTCCAATGGCAGAGTTTGATAACTCAAAGAACACATTGATGGTAATTGGGAAAAGACCAGCAGTACATTAATGAGCCGTATGTTTTCTCCTATGTGCTTTCCAATCTGAGGATTTGGTGGTGGAAGGAGATTCATTAAGAACTTACAAAGGGAATTGGATACATAGGACCAGAGTTTTACAGCACAGACAGAGGTCCTTTGGCCCATCATGTCCATGCTGATCTTCAAGTCCATTTTCAAACTAATTTCATTATCCAGCACAGACTCCATACCCATGTATGCAGTGGCATGGAACATAAATACTATGAACAAGACCAGGCCGTTCAGTCCTTTGAGCCTCTACCTCAATGCCATATTCTCACTTGCTTCCCACATCCTGTGATACAATATCTTTAAATTCTAACAATGTATCTACCTCCTTCTTTAATATATTCAATGACTTGGCTTCCACAGCTTTCACCGGTAGCAAATTTCAGAGTCAATACCTTTTGTACGAAGACGCCTGTTGTCATCTCAATCCTAAATGGACTGCCTCTTTCATCGTTCTAAACTCTTGTGAATACAGACCCAGTCAAACCCAGTTAAACCAATCTCTCCTCACGAGAGTCTTCCATTTATGGTGATCAGCTGAGTGAATGTCCTCTGACTCCTAATTGCTTGCTGCCCCAGCTGTCTACCTGGACCATGTGCAAGGACATTGCCTCCATTTCTGACAAAGGGATGCTAATTCATCTTTACAAAAGTTTTCCTCATCATAAACTTTTGAAACTTTTACAGTCAGTTTTTATGGCCCTTACAAGTTTACAGTCATCCTCTATTTTTCCCAACTTGATCAATCTTTTTCTCCTTTTAGCTGAATTCTGAACTGCTTTCAATCCTCAAACTTGCTGCTTTTTCTGGTAATTTTTATTGAATTTAATATTATCCCTAATTTACTTTGTAAACTATGGGTTGAGTCACCATTCGTTTTCTTTAGCTGCAGGTTGGAATGAACAACTGTATTTCATGCGTACCTTCCTTAAATATTAGCCATTGCTGAGACACTGCCAACCCTTCTTGTATGGTTCCCCAGACCATTTCTCCCAACTCATTGTGCAGACACGATGGGCTGACTGGCCTTCTTCTGCACCATAACAATCCTGTGATTCCTCAAAGGAAAGTCCAGCACGTCCATACAATAAATAAGGTTAAATCATTTGCAAGCATCTTTAGCCAACAAGTAGCAAGTGGATAATCCACCTCAGAACGTTGGACGTACATGGAATAGTGTAGGTTAGATGGGCTTGAGATCGGTATGACGGGTCGGCACAACGTCGAGGGCCGAAGGGCCTGTACTGTGCTGTTATGTTCTATGTTCTAAAAGATACCAGTTTTAATTCCCTTTATTTTGATTCAGGACCTTAGTTTCATATTCACCTTCTTCACTCCCAATCGTAGTGAACAATTCTATAATTGTATTGTTGCTTTTTGCCAATGGACCCCACACAATAAGGCTGTAAATTACTCTGTTATGGACCAGACTAGACCCTCTCAAAATATTCTAAACAGATAGTCTAGACCCTCGTTTTTTTTTATTTTGAAGGCAAATGAAAAGTGCTGCGTTCCTGATGGACTTCAACAAATCAAACTATTTGACTTTAGGCAAAATTCAATTTATTCAAACACTACCGTTAAAATACAACAAAAGAAATAACAATTCCACTGGAAAACAACTGGATAGTATACTTTTATTCCTTTATTCATTCATGTGATGAGGGCATCACTTATTGCCCATCCCTAATTGCCCAGAGGGCAGTTAAGAGTCAACCATGTTGCTGTGGGTCTGGAGTCACATGTAGGCCAGACCACGTAAGGATGGCAGTTTCTTTCCCTAAAGGACATTAGTGAACCAGATGGGTTTTTCCAACAATCGACAATGGATTCATTGGTTATCATTAGATTCTCAATTGCAGATATTTATTGAATTGAAATTCCACCATCTGCCATGGTGGGATTTGAAACCAGATTCCCAGAATGTTATCTGGGTCTCTGGTTTAACAGCACAGCAATAATACCACGAGGCCATTGCCTACCCTCAGACATGGTAACTATTATTAATTAATTGTTTCAGTACAGTAACATCCACAGACACAGCCCTTGGCAAAAAGGCAAATTCAGACTCAGATTTTCTGATCTGGAATGCCTGCAGAAGAAGGAGAAACCCCAGCTTCGAGCTGTAACCGAGGGGAGCGGGAATATAACTTCTACTTCTTCAAGACTTTAGCAGCTTCTGTTGAAACTAAAAACTAAAAAAAACTAGAAATCCTAATCTGTGAGAGCTGACCACACACACCCAGGCTGCTTCAATTGCTCTAACTTTTAAAGAAAACTCCAAGGCTTCACAAGCTGTTTACATGATTACAGACTGCTCTTTGCCCCTCTCTCAAAGTATACCTCTTAAAGTTACAACATCATCATAAATCCTTTCATCACACAATGCCCAGCAAAGGGTAGCCTGCTCCACGTGTTTTATTTATTCATGGGTTAGGCCAGCATTCTTTGTCCATCCCTAATTGCCCAGAGGGCAGTTAGAGTTAAACGTATTGCTGTGGATCTGGAGAACGTCTGTGAACAAGATGAGTTTTTCCCAACAATCAGTAGTTCCATGGTCATCAGTGAATCTTAATTCCAAATTTTTACTGAATACATATATCACCATCTGTCATAGATAATGGGAACTGCAGATGCTGGAGAATTCCAAGATAATAAAATGTGAGGCTGGATGAACACAGCAGGCCAAGCAGCATCTCAGGAGCACAAAAGCTGACGTTTTGGGCCTAGACCCTTCATCAGAGAGGGGGATGGGGAGAGGGAACTGGAATAAATAGGGAGAGAGGGGGAGGCGGACCGAAGATGGAGAGTAAAGAAGATAGGTGGAGAGAGTATAGGTGGGGAGGTAGGGAGGGGATAGGTCAGTCCAGGGAAGACGGACAGGTCAAGGAGGTGGGATGAGGTTAGTAGGTAGCTGGGGGTGTGGCTTGGGGTGGGAGGAAGGGATGTTTGAGAGGAAGAACCGGTTAGGGAGGCAGAGACAGGTTGGACTGGTTTTGGGATGCAATGGGTGGGGGGGAAGAGCTGGGCTGGTTGTGTGGTGCAGTGGGGGGAGGGGACGAACTGGGCTGGTTTAGGGATGCAGTTGGGGAAGGGGAGATTTTGAAACTGGTGAAGTCCACATTGATACCATATGAGTTGCTGTTCCTGCAACCTTCGGGTGGCATCATTGTGGCAGTGCAGGAGGCCCATGATGGACATGTCATCTAAAGAATAGGAGGGGGAGTGGAAATGGTTTGCGACTGGGAGGTGCAGTTGTTTATTGCGAACTGAGCGGAGGTGTTCTGCAAAGCGGTCCCCAAGCCTCCGCTTGGTTTCCCCACTGTAGAGGAAGCCACACCGGGTACAGTGTATACAGTATACCACATTCGCGGATGTGCAGGTGAACCTCTGCTTAATGTGGAATGTCATCTTGGGGCCTGGGATGGGGGTGAGGGAGGAGGTGTGGGGTGAGAGGAGACAGACACCTTTACTGGCTTCATCCCCGCCTCTTTGACCTGTCTGTCTCCTCTCCACCTTTCTTCTCCTCTATCCATCTTCTATCTGCCGCCCCCTCTCTCCCTATTTATTTCAGAATCCCCTTCCCCTCCCCCATTTCTGAAGAAGGGTCCCGACCCGAAACGTCAAGCTTTCCTGCTCCTCTGATGCTGCCTAGCCTGCTGTGTTCATCCAGCTTCGTACTGTGTTTTCCCAGAGCATTGCCTGGGTTTCTAGATCAATAACGAAAACAGAAGTTGCTGGAAAAGCTCAGCAGGTCTGGCAGCATCTGTTGAAAGAAATCAGAGTTAATTTTTTGGGTCCAGTGGCCCATCCTCAGAGCTGATGGCAGCTGGGAAAATGTTTGTTTATATGCAGAAGATAGGATGGGGGCAAAGGGGTGAAGGAATAAATGATATTTGGGGATAGAGCCCACAGAGGGAGAAGAACAGCCACCCAGCCAGTCCCATTCTCCAGCTGTGTCCTCGTAGCTCTCTAACTTCACTTCCAAATGTTTACCCAGCTCTTTTTGAAACGTCCTATGGAATCCATCTCCACCATTCTCCCAGGCATCACATTCCAAATCCCAACAACTTTCTGAGTATATTTCTCCTCATCTCGCTCCTAGCTCTTTTGCTGACAATCTTGAAATTGTAATCCCCTAGTTACCAACATACCAACTAGTGGAAGCAGAATATCCTTCTTTACCCTGTCAGAATTGTTCGTAATTTTGAATGCCTCAATAAGGTTATCTCTTAATCTTCTCTGCTCCAAGGAGAACAAACCCAATCTCTCTAATATTTCCTTGTATCTAAAATCCCTCATCCTGGCACCATTCCAGTAAATCATCTTGGCACTCTCCAGGTCTTTCGCATCCTTCCTTAAATAAGGTGCCCAGAGCTAAGCACAGTACTCCAAATGAAGTCTGACCAATCATTTGTAGAGGTGTAGCATCATTTCCCTGCATTTCTAATCTACGCCTCTGTTTATAAACCCAAGGAAACTATATGCCTTCTTCACAATTGTTTCAACTTGTCTCTCCACTTTCACAGAATCTCTGATCCTGTCCTTCCCTCAGAGTTGTACCATTGAGCCTGTATTTTCTCTCCATGTTTCTTGTACAAAATGCATGACCTCATTTTTCTTCCTTTTCACTCTTTTGTTTCCACCCTCATTTCCCCACGCTCTGTCACTCTACTCCCAGTACTCTTCCATTTTAGTGAAGACCCTCCCTGTCAGCACTAACAAACATGCCACCCGCCACCCCAAGACACCGGCCCTGGTCATGCCCAATTGCAGCCTGTCCTGTTGCTGCCAGTCCCACCTTCCCCAGAAGCAGTCTGAGTGTCTCTAGAATCAGAATCTGTCTCTCCAACACCATTTGTCCAGCTACCCATTCACCTGGTCGATCCTGTTATTATTATGCTCACAATAATGGTACGCTGGTCATTATCCTGGGATTATTCTCTCTGAGGTCCTAATTTACATCCTAAAATCCTCTATTCTGCATGTAGAACCTCATCGCTTGGTTGAAACTATGTTATTTGTACGAGAATGTACCACGACCACTTGCTGCTTACCCTCCCCCCTCAGAGTGCCTTATAGATTCTCTGAGACAGCTTTGTCCTTGACTGTGGGATGACAATATTCCACCATCCTGGAGTCTCTCTTGTGTCTGCAGAAACCAGTCTGTCTTCCTTATTCCTGAATCCCCTCCCACTGTGGGCCTGCCTTTCCCCTTCCTCACCTCCTGTGCAATAGAGCTACCAATAGTGCCATGGACTCTGTGGACCTGCTTTCTCTGTATATCCCCCAACAGGGATATTTGTTAGGGAGGGGAACAGTAATAGGGGATTCCTGTACTATCTGCCTTTCTCTACTTTGCCCGGTGGTCACCCATTCCCTTTCTGCCTGTTCAGATTCTCCCTTTGATGTGACCACCTCACTAAATGTGCTGGTCTGATGATCTCTCCTTTGAAGATACTCCCCAGTGAGTCTCGTCCCTGCTCCAGCTCTGAATATGATGATCTGGTCGCAGCAGATGGACCACACAGGGCACTGGGGTTTCCAGAAGTGTCCAAGACTTCCCACACAGCACCAGAGGAATGTATCACTGATATGAGCTGTGCTGTGAGTGCATACCTTTTGGATAAAGTTTTTTGTTAGTCCCTTTAATGAATACTAATCACAGTGGGGACCTTTTCCCATTCCAAACACAGTCCAATGACCCTTAGAACATAGAACATTACAGCACAGTGCAGGCCCTTCGGCCCTCGATGTTGTGCCGACCTGTCATACCGATCTCAAGCCCATCTAACCTACACTATTCCATGTACGTCCATATGCTTATCCAATGACGACTTAAACGTACCTAAAGTTGGCGAATCTACTACTGTTGCAGGCAAAGCGTTCCATTCCCTTACTACTCTCTGAGTAAAGAAACTACCTCTGACATCTGTCCTATCTTTCACCCCTCAATTTAAAGCTATGCCCCCTCGTGCTCGCCGTCACCATCCTAGTAAAAAGGATCTCCCTATCCACCCTATCAAACCCTCTGATTATTTTATATGTCTCAATTAAGTAACTTAAACCCTTTCTTATTTTGTCTCAGCAATGGACTTTTTGCTTGGCCTGCTGCGTTCATCCAGCTTCACACTTTGTTATAATGGACTGTAGCAATTTCATTTGTGGAAAGATTAGAAGCAGAAATGTTCACGTGAATCTACTACAGATGCTTTTGAACTGAAAATTATTTAATGACACCCTACCAGCACTACCTCACCAAATTCACCATTCCTCATTCTCGTTGCTTTGTACCAACTTCACTGCTCTACTGCTTTATACTGACTTCCTCCCAGTCTGTTTCACAGTGATAGTGACTGCACACTCTTCTCACATTTTTCCATATTATATTCCAGCAGAATAATAAATGGTTGAAAGTAAAGTGGACACTGCTCGTGTACGGCAGATTGACAGGTAGACCTTATGAAGTTTACTGATCATTTTCAGAAGAGGTTCCCATAGATTCATTTCTAAGGCATCAAAGCATTTGAAAGATATGGAGACTTTGAATTGGAAAGAGTAGAGCAAAGTAATTTTGGCCGTTAGGTGCAGCGTGAAGAGGAAATACCACACGTGACACTCTCCTGAATATCATTTGCCTCAAAGAATTTAAAAATGCACTTCTTGCAGTAACAAGAATCATGTCGCAGGTCAGGGACTTGCAGTAGCTGGCAGGACAGCAGGAGTGGTTGATGGTTATGAGGTAATAATTCAATATATTTCTGTCATTCCCACAAACCCGAGAAGGTGGGAAAGTCAAGGGAGGTGAGTAGCCAGGGTGAAGACAGGACAACTGGGAATGTCTCAAAATTTCCTCCTCAGAAAAAATGAACAGATTAGACCAAGGAGAGCCAATGGATGTTATCAACCTGACCAGGTGCCGCACAGGAGGCCGCTGAGTAAGATAAGGGCCCATGGTGTCAGAAGCAAGGTGCTAGTATGGATAGAAGATTGGCTGTTTGGCAGAAAGCAGAGAGTGGGGATAAAAGGGTCTTTCTCAGATGTTCCACAATGGTCAGTGCTGGGATCACAACTTTTTACCTTTTATATATTGATGTAGATGAAGGAACTGTGGGCATTCTGGCCAAGTTTGCAGACGATACAAAGATAGAACATAGAACGGCACAGCACAGAACAGGCCCTTCAGCCCACGTTGTTGTGCCGACCATTGATCCTCATGTATGCACCCTCAAATTTCAGTGACCATATGCATGTCCAGCAGTCTCTTAAGTGTCCCCAATGATCTTGCTTCCACAACTGCTGCTGGCAACGCATTCCATGCTCTCACAACTCTCTGTGTAAAGAACCCGCCTCTGACATCCCCTCTATACTTTCCTCCAAACAGCTTAAAACTATGACCCCTTGTGTTAGCCTTTTCTGCCCTGGGAAATAGTCTCTGGCTATCAACTCTATGCCTCTCATTATCTTGTATACCTCAATTAGGTCCCCTCTCCTCCTCCTTTTCTCCAATGAAAAGAGTCCGAGCTCAGTCAACCTCTCTTCATAAGATAAGCCCTCCAGTCCAGGCAGCATCCTGGTAAACCTCCTCTGAACCCTCTCTAAAGCATCCACATCTTTCCTATAATAGGGCAACCAGAACTGGACGCCGTATTCCAAGTGTGGTCTAACCGAAGTTTTATAGAGCTGCAACAAGATCTCACGACTCTTAAACTCAATCCCCCTGTTAATGAAAGCCAAAGCACCATATGCTTTCTTAACAACCCTGTCCACTTGGGTGGCCATTTTAAGGGATCTATGAATCTGCACACCAAGATCCCTCTGTTCCTCCACACTGCCAAGAATCCTATCCTTAATCCTGTACTCAGCTTTCAAATTCGACCTTCCAAAATGCATCACCTCGCATTTATCCAGGTTGAACTCCATCTGCCACCTCTCAGCCCATCTCTGCATCCTGTCAATGTCCCACTGCAGCCTACAACAGCCCTCTATACTGTCAACGACACCTCCAACCTTCGTGTCGTCTGCCAACTTTCTGACCCATCCTTCAATCCCCTCATCCAAGTCATTAATAAAATAGGTAGAGGGATGGGTAGTTTTGAGGAGGCAGGAAGCTTCAGAAGGTCTTGAACTGATTAGGAGAGTGGGCAAAGAAGTGGCAGATGGAGTACAATGTGGGAAAGTGTGAGGTCATGCACTTTGGTAAGAAGAATAAAACATGGACTATTTTCTAAATGGGGAGAAAATTCAGAAGCCTGAAGTGCAAAGAGACTTGGGAGTTCTAGTCCAGGATTCTCTTAAGGGAAACTTGCAGGTTGAGTCAGTAATCAAGAAGGCAAATGTAACTTTGGCATTTATTTTGAAAGGACTTGAATATAAAAGCAGGAATGTACTTCTGAGTACATTCTCTATAAGGCTCTGGTCAGGCCACATTTGGAGTATTGTGTGCAGTTTTGGGCCCCATATCTCAGGAAATTTGTACTGGCCCTGGAGTGGGTTCAGAGGAAGTTCACAAGAATTGTCCCAGGAATGAAAAGCTTAACATATGAGGAACATTTGAGGACTCTGGATCTATACTCATTGGAGTTTCGAAGGATGAGGGAGGATCTAATTGAAAGTTACAGAATACTGTATGGCCTGGACAGAGTGGATATTGGGAAGATATTTCCTTTGGAAGGAGAGTCTAGGGCCCAAGGACACAGCCTTAGAGTAAAGTTCTACCTTTTAGAATGGAAATAAGGACAAACTTCTTCAGCCAGAGAGTGGTGAATCTATGGAATTCACTGCCACAGAAGGCAGTGGAGGCCGGGTCATTGAGTATATGTTAGACGGAGATAGATAGGTTTTTGATTATCAAGAGTGTCAAGGGTTATGGGGAGAAAGTGGGAGAATGGGGTTGAGGAACTTATCAGCCATGATTGAATGATGGAGCAGATTCAATGGGCTGAATGGCCTAACTTCAGCTCCTCTGTGGTATGGTTTTATGGAGCTGCCAAGAGGGAGGTGAAAACTGAGAATAAAATGTGAGGCTGGATGAACACAGCAGGCCAAACAGCATCTCAGGAGCACAAAAGCTGACGTTTCGGGCCTAGACCCTTCATCAGAGAGGGGGATGGGGGGAGGGAACTGGAATAAATAGGGAGAGAGGGGGAGGCGGACCATTTTGAGGTTGCTGACCTGCTCAGTTTGTTTGTAAACGTTTCGTCACCCTGCTGGGTAGCATTGTCAGTGCGCCTCCAGTGAAGTGTCTGTGTTCATCCAGCCTCACATTTTATTATCTTGGAATCTCCAGCATCTGCAGTTCCCATTATCTCTGAAAACTATGAGCCTGTGTTTCCATTGTAATGAAATGGTACACTTTCATTCAGAATGTTAAAAGTTGTAAGGGGAGCCGTGGGACTTACTGGTGCCCGGAAAAGGAGCTAGAATGACACAACAACAGATCGCTGTATAGTTTAACAACAGTGCGGAGACTGAAGGAATTCATTGCTGGGACTACAGGAGAGTGTATGTAGGAGATGAGGAATATACAGGATTATTGACAAGAGGAAATGTAACCTTTTATTCCTCAATGACACAGCTAAACCCAACAGTATATTAAGAGATACAGGAGCTATTCAGATCCTTTTCCTGTGGAACAACATGTTTTTTTCCATCAGAATGCATTCAAAGCCAGAGATTTAATAAACAGAGCAGTGGAGAGTATATACTTACTTTTCAAGAGTGATAATACTGGGACACAATCGCAGTTTGTTCAGAAATTGCCCCTAGATGGCATTGATTCATAAGACCGTATGTTGTGGAAGCATATATAGATCATTCAGCCCATCAAGAGTGCTCCCCCATTCAATGAGAACATGGCTGACCTGATAATCCTCGATTCCGCTTTCCTGCCTTTCCCCCCCATAATCCTTGATTCCCTTATAAATCTGTCTATCTCAGCCTTGAACATACTTGATGACCCAGGCTCAACAGCCCTTTGCAGTAAAGAAATCCGCTGATTCATTACCCTCTGGGAGAAGAAATTCCTGCTCATCTCTGTCTTAAATGGGTGACTCCTTACTCTGAGATGATGTGCTCTGGTCCTGGATTGTCCTACAAGGGGAAATATTTCCCCATCTCCTCTATCAAGCCCCTAAAAATCTTGTACGTTTCAATAAGGTCACCTCTCATTCTTCTAAATTCCAGAATACAGGCCCAAACTTCCTCAACCTGTCTTCATGAGACAGTCCCTGCATACCCAGGATCAGCTGAAGTTTCTCTGGACTGCCTCCACTGCTAGTTTATGTCCCCTTAGTTAAGGGGCCCAGACCTGTCTACGGTATTCCAGGTATGGACTGACTAATGTTTTGTACAGTTTTAGCAAAATCTCCTCACTTTTATATTCCATTCCATTTGAAACAAAAGACAACATTATTAGGATTATTCCATGGCACAACATCGTGGGCCAAAGGGCCTGTACTGTGCTGTACTTTTCTATGTTCTATGTTCTATTATACTTGTCTCCCCTATTAGCCATTGAACTTGAATGGTGGCATTTTGTGGTTATGCACGAGGACTCCCAAAGAATCTGCGAGCCTTCTGTAATTGTGAATTTAAATAAAATTCAGCTCCTCCATCCTTCCTGCCAAAGTACATAATCTCACATTGCCCCATAATATATTCCTACTGCCAAGTTTTTGCAAGTTGTTTAACCTGGCTATATCCCTCTACAAATTCCTTCTGTTACTGTCCCCACTCAGCATTTCCCTCCCCCCTCCGCCACCCACTATTGTTGTATCATCCACAAAGCTGGCAATAGCGTATTCACTTTCACCATCCAAGCCATTAATACCACTCTGAGCCAATGACTTGGCAAAAGCCAAAGTTATTGCTTCGCCTGTAATCAGAGTGTCTTGTGTGAGGTTGGAGTCACGGAACCGTTACAGAAATAGGTTCTGGCAAGTTTTCCTTTGTGTGCGGTGACCAGAGCGATGGCTCCTGGTGACAGAGTGTTACAGCCAAAGTGATGCCACAAATGGATATTCAGGGAGCTGACTCACAGAGGTGGATAAGCCCGAAGAAGTGTTTAATAAGTCATCGTCAGTTGAAACCAATCCGAAGGTAAGCAAGAAAATCAATATAATCAACACACACTAAGGCTGAGAGAGTTCCAGAACGTTATGATTTTAAAAATACAATCCTGCTGAGGAAGTGGAGATCTCCTCACAGACCCATAACAGCGGGCAGTTATTCACCAGCTAATGGCACTATCCACAAATCCCAAAGAGATACTGATGATGTATTGGAATACAAAAATCTGAAGCATTGTGAAACTGATATTTTTACTGACCAGGTCTTCACAGGGACATGGTACAGTTTTGTAAAGCCTGCCTTACATGGCATGTGATGGGAAAGCCTTGCCATCTAATCAAACTGACACCATGAATTAGCAGTACCAGATTTTGAGGAATGTTGCAGATAGGTGTGGACTGTGTAGGACCAGTCGCAAAACTGAAACTGTGACCATCGCCATATTCTCCCTGCGACAGATTAACAACTCTGCTTCCAGAAGAAATCTCAGCTAAAGTTGTGGTGGAAAAATTAACTCCCCATCTTCACTCATTAAGGACCAGTAAGAGGAATATAACTGGACCAAAGTTCCAATTTCATGTCTGAACCTTTCAGTGTGAAACTTGGAAATAACACCATCAAAGCCTGCAGAATATCATCCACAGATACTGCGACTGTTAGAAAGATACCATCACAATCTCAGCACAATGTTTAAAGCACATTGAATATTCTCACAGAGTTAAAGGTTTGGTTCTTCTATTAAAAACAGAGAGAATGCTGAAGAAACTCAGCAGATCTGGCATCATCTGGAGTCCAATATTGCTCCTCTTGTCAGATAATGGGTTTTTCATGCTTCTGATAGAGATCATAGAGATATACAACGTGGAACCACACCCTTCGGTCTAACCCGTCCATGCCAACCTGGATACCCTAAATTAATCCAGTCCTATTTTCAGGCATTTGGTCCATATCCCTCTAAATCCTTCCTATCCATACACCCATCGAGGTGCCTTTTTAAATATTCTAATTGCACCAGCCTCCATTACTTCCTCTGGCAGCTCATTCTATACATGCACCACCCTCTGCGTGACAAAATTGGCCCTTAAGCCCCTTTTAAATCTTTCCCCTCTCACCTTAAAAATATGCCACCCAGTTTTGGACCGCACCTCCTACCCTGACAAAAAGACCTGGACTATTCACGCTGTCCATGTCCCTCATGATTTTACAAACCTCTATATGGTCACGTTCCCCACTCTACCTCCAACACTCGAGGGAAAGTAGGTAGAGGAGGAGCAAAGAGGGTAGATGGCTTGGAGGCCCAGTTAATAATGATGATGATGAAAGAAAAATAGATGCAAAACGGGTGTACGCAAATATGTGAAAGGGAGAGAATGGGTCCTAACTATGAAAGGCAAAGTTCTCTGAGCTTGAGTTGTGCTTTGTTGGAAAAAACGCAGCAGGCCCAAAATCGGATTTAGTTGTTTTATTTGATTTGCTAGTTTTTCTATTAGTTGCAACCAAAGACTCACCAGATGTCTGGGTGAGCAAGCTCAGTTAATTTGACTCCATGATGTCACTGAAGGTATTGTTTGCACACATCGTCAACAAACCTTACAGCAAAGTGGTGATTGATGAGGTTCTTGTGCTAGTGTCCCTATTTCTGGGCTATGCTGACCTGGGTTCGAGTTCCACCTGTTGCAGAAGTGTAATAACCTCTCTGACACAGGTGGATTTGAAAATAGATATAACAAAAAAGTGACTGATGTTACTGAAGGTGGGCATAGTTTTACTACAAGATGAGGACCTAGGCAGAGAGAAAGCCAGTAGGATACTTTACACAAAAACTAAACCATATTCCACAGTAGAAAAGGATACCTGGATTTGTAGCCGGCTCTTAAGCATTTCAAAGTTTTCATGCTATTTGAAGGAGTGCCTTATGGCCCAAGGATGGAGGCATGTTGGGAACCTTGTCCATAAATGTTGATATATGTGGAGAACTGATTGATATCAAACTGTTTGGAGATTTAGTTTCTGAACACTGAAGTCAACTTTTGAAGTGGGCCATGATCCACTTTGGAAAAAGTAGCCATACAAAACTTTTAGGAAGGTAAGAGATTCGGTTTATTTCCCCTAACTCCTTGAAAAACTGGATTTGGAAGACACCATCAGAACTATTATTAAAAAGGGATTATAGTTCTGAATTTGGATTATTTCCAAAATATTAAAAGCAAGCGACAAAACTGGTTAGGATTGAGTTTTGTTTTTCAGCTAAATTGTCTACTTTGATTTTATTTAGTAACCTCAGCATTGTGTTTATTCTGGGCAGTGGGACAAAAGGGAAATTATTGACCATCAGAACTGAGTTCTGAGGAAGGGTCACCAGACCTGAAATGTTAATTCTGTTTCCTCCTCTACAGATGCTGCCAGACCTGCTGAGCTTTTCCAGCATCCGCAGTTCTTTTGGCTTTTTAAAATATGTCAATATTTTGATTCAATTTGTCAATCACAACCCCAGTTTGTTTCTATTTCCTCTTCCACGTAAGCACAGATAATTAAAAATCTCCCACCACTAACAGAGGACAGGACCTCAGTGAACTGGGTTTCCTATTTTGGATCTGTGAGTAAGCATTGATTTTTCTTTCCAATCCAATCACTGGTCAACTTCCCAGGGACACTGGGAAACTTCTAATGCCTGGCTGGCAGCAACAATGTCACTCGCTACCAGAATCACCTCCCTCACCTCGTTCCAGTGTGGGTGGCTGTGCTATCAGCTACCTGGGCCACAGGCTCTGGGATTCCCTCCCAAGACCTCAGCCTCTCCCTCCTCCCTGCAACACTCCCAAGTTTTTGCTGATCTGCACTAATACCTTCCTAAGTGACTCCTTGTCCAATTTTGTTTAATAATTGTTCCTCTGAAAAACTTAACAACACTAAAAGTTCGGCTGATGTGTAACTAGTTTTGGAGCAAGTTGATGATCGTTCATAATGAAAAGCAAATGTCAGTACAGAATATTTTGTAAGAGACATTTTCCTGAAACATGCTTTTAAGGTTTTTGTTCACTGAACCGGGTTCATTCTCCATTTCAAAAGCCCTGGGCAAAGGGCACCAATTGTTTTTTTTTCCTTAATCTTTGAATTTGGGACAACACTAATCATGAAGATTGACACCATGATCAGTGGTCCTTGCCAAAAACTCCATTTATCTTTTGAGGCCAGACTGTTCACAACCGAGGTGTCATACCTGGCCTGCCAAGCACATTCTGGCATCAGCCCTAAAGACTGCCTCTTTCCAGCACCATATGCCATCCAAGTTATACATGGAACCCAAATTACTGGACAACAATTTTTGTTTGAGCGTAGTAGATCAGTTAGATCAAACTACAGCTTATAACCCAAAGAAGCTCCTGTCTTTGGGACTTAACTGGAATTCAGAAATCATTTGTTCAAAATTAAGATAGCTCAAAAAATTAGCGAAACAGCAGATCTGAACAAGTGTAGTGCAATAAAATCAGTTTAATTCTTGATAAACAAAGTACTGAAAAAGGCAACTTTTATTATAAAAACCCAAACCCATTCGTGAATCAGCAAATATAATTTCAAGCAGAATACTGAGACTCGTCAAGGGAGAATATACCAAACATAATGAGTTAATTGATTTTACCATTAGTAAGTGGGCAAAGTATCATTATTTTAAACAAACCACATGGCTAAGACTAGAGGATTAAACCGGGTAGTGATGTACAATCATTTTCATCTTATTTAAAACTTTAACTTGGTCACCAAGAAGTGATTGGCCTTACTTTGTAGGAAGCACCTGTAGACTGAATCAGTGCTCCCACACAACTGGCACATTGGTTCAAACTGCTAGGGTTTCTCGTCAATTAGAAAGTGCATTTAGCGTTATAAAGGACAGCACGCCAACACACCCGTTCTCAAAGGCATGTCAAATATCAACATGAAGCTTCTTCCCCCAGTGCTTTTGAAAATTGGATATTATGCAATGTCTAATTGCAACTCAAGAGAAAAAGAAAAAACTTTATTCCCATTACTGGACACAATTCATGCTCTATTACACTGGAATTGTGCATTACATCAGCTATGTAACCCAATTTGAGCTCTTCACTGTTTCAGTTCAACGTAGTTAGCTGGAAAAAGACCATATCTGCCTCGGCACTCCCCTCGCCACCATCCTTCATCAATCATTTCAATGTTGGTGATGATGTCATCGGGATCAAATGAAATTTCATCATCGCCATCTGAAACATTACACAAAGACCTCATTGTGGTTTACAGACAATACACAGCATCAAAACAGGACGTATTCCTGAAACCTCAGCTCACTTTGTTTCTTTCCCCTTCAGGTAATCACCCAGCCTTCCCTCTGACACATATCATCCTGACTTGGAAATAGATCACTGCTCCTTCAGTGTCATTGGGTCATAATCTGAAATCTCCCTCCCTGACAGCATTGTAGTTATTCTTACATATAGATGACTGCAACAGTGCAAGGCAGCATCTCATCATCCCTTCTCCAGGGTCATTTGAGATGGCCAATAAATACCAGACTTGCCACTGATACTCAGATTCCACAACCAAATTTTCAAAAGACTAAACTATAGCAGTCTGCTCTCTAAGTTTCTGATCAATTCCTATCAGATTTTTTTTTTTTTTTTTTACAAGTGACTCTAGTTACATCTCTAATTTTGGATTTATCCACTAGACTGGAAACACCAGCTCTACGTCTACCCTACCAAACCGAGAAACATAGGAACAAGCAGCAGGAGTGGGCCATCCGGCCCTTTAACCCCTCCCTCCCATTCAGTAGGATCATAGCTAATCATCAACTCAGTCCCCTGATCTCACTTTCTCCCCATTCCCTTTGGTCCCCTTTACTTCTATGAATGATATCTGACTCCTTCTTGAAAACATTTACTGTTTTAGCCTCAACAGTTTCCTGAGGTAGAGAATTCTACAGGTTCCCAACTTTTCAGGTGAAGAATTTTCTCCTACTCTTTCTCCTCATCTCAGCTCTAGAAGGCTTATCATTATCCTTAGGCTGTGACCCCTGGTTCAGGACTCCCTGGTCATTGAGAACAACCTTCCTGCACCTGACCAGTCTAGTCCTCGAATTTTGTGTGTTTGAATGAAATCCCCTCTCATTCTTCAAAAGGTTGTGGGGACATTTTCTGCCTCTCCTGGATTGGATTGTTTCAGTGACAATTAATAGACTGAAATTTAAACAATGGCCTTTCACTACAACTTTCAGATTTTTTTTTAGAACAAAGGCAGTGAGGCCTTCTGGTGTATATTATTAAGTGAAGGTCAGATCTTGATGCTGAAGTGTCTGCATGTTTGTATGTATTGAAAATGCCAGTAAATATAATACTGATCAACACCATACATTAGTCCAGACACCAGGATTCAGTCTGGTAAACCTTTTTTTTGCACTCCTTCCATATCCAGAACTTCCTTCCTCAAATAAGGTAACCAAAACAACACACAACATACTCCAGGTATGATCTTTCCAAAGCCCTGTATAATTGCAGCTAGACATCCCTGCCTCTGTACCCGAACCCTCTCATTATGATGGCCAACATACCATTTGCCTTCTTCACTGCCTGTTGCTCCTCCATGATTACTTTCAGCATCTGGTGTTTGAGGACACCCAGGTCTCACTGCACCTCCCGCTTTCCCAATCTGTCACCATTCAGTTAATAACTACAGCACATTTATCCACATTATACTGCATAAGCCGAGTATTTGCCTATTCACTCAGCCTGTCCAAATCACACAAAAATCTCTGCATCATCCTCAGACATTACCTTCCCTCCCAGCTTTGTTTTATCTGCAAACATGGAGAAACTACATTTACTTCCCTCAGAGACTATTAGTGTACATCATGGGGTCCTAGCATTGGGTCCACTGGTCACTACCTACCACTCGGAACAAGACCCATTCATACTCTTTGTTTGCAACGTGCCAACCAGTTTCAATCCATTTCAGTGCACCACCCCCATCCCATCTACTTTAATTTTATATGTCAATTTCTTACATGGGACCTTATTGAAAGCTTCTGAAATTCCAAATAAACCAAATCCACATGCTGTCTCTTATCCAGTCTATTAGTCACATACCCAAAAAATTCCAGCAGATTTGTCAAGCACAACTATCCTTCTGTAAATCCATGCTGTGTTCATCTCTATCGACCAAGTGCTCTGCTGTTAAATCTTTAAAATAGACTCGAGCATTTTCCCTGCTATTGATGACAAGCTAACTAGTCAATAATTCCCAGGTTTTCTCTGCCTGTAGATGTGGGGTTACATTCACTAACCTCCAGAATCTATACAATTTTAGAAGCTGCACCTGCTGTTTCTAAAACTACTTCCTTAAATACTCCAGGATGAAGCTCATCAGACCCTGGGGATTTACATGCTTTAAATCCAGCTAGTTCCTCAACATCATTTCCCCACTAATTCTAACTTTTTTTTCAACTCCTCCTTCCCGTTAGATCCTGTATTCCCCTCTATATTTGGGATAACGGAACTAAAGTACATACTTAATTGAAACAAAATCAGAAAATTGCTGCAGAAACTCAGCAAGTCTAGCAGTATTTGCTGAGTTAACATTTCAGGTGCAGTGACCCTTCTTCAGAGTGGTCTCAAAACGTTAACTCTGTTTTCTCTCCGCAGTAGCCATGATGCGGGGTTACTGGCATTGGACTGGGGTGGACAATGTCAGAAATCAGAGGACATCAGTAAAGTGCCAGACAAAAAGGGGCCACGCTTTGAAAGCTTGTGATTTCAAATAAAACTGTTGGGACTACAGCCTGGTGTCATTTAATTTCTGGCCTTCTCACAGATGCTGCCAGACCTGCTGAGTTTCTCCAGCAATTTGTATTCCGCACCCCCCCCCCCCCCCCACCCCCCCCCCGAGATTTCTGGCATCCACTGTTCTTTATTTTGTTTTTATGTATTTAATTGGTTTCTATCTCTTTGGTCCCTGTTATAAATTCCCCCAGATTCTGACTGTAGGGGACTCACATGCGTCTTTATTGATTTTGTTTCTCTTCACATACATATACCTGCTATCAGTTTCTATGTCACCTGCAAGCTTAGTCACACACTTAGTCAACCACTTCTTAAATCAGTCTTGTTGTCTCCTTTTTCTGGATTCTAAACTCCTCCCGATCCACAGCTCTGTTATTCCATGTTTGGCCAATTTAGAACATAGAACATAGAACAGTACAGCACAGAACAGGCCCTTCAGCCCACAATGTTGTGCCGACCATTGATCCTCATGTATGCACCCTCAAATTTATGTGACCATATACATGTCCAGCAGTCTCTTAAATGACCCCAATGACCTTGCTTCCACAACTGCTGCTGGCAACGCATTCCATGCTCTCACAACTCTCTGCGTAAAGAACCTGCCTCTGACATCCCCTCGATACTTTCCACCAACCAGCTTAAAACTATGACCCCTCGTGCTAGCCATTTCTGCCCTGGGAAATAGTCTCTGGCTATCAACTCTATCTATGCCTCTCATTATCTTGTATACCTCAATTAGGTCCCCTCTCCTCCTCCTTTTCTCCAATGAAAAGAGACTGAGCTCAGTCAACCTCTCTTCATAAGATAAGCCCTCCAGTCCAGGCAGCATCCTGGTAAACCTCCTCTGAACCCTCTCCAAAGCATCCACATCTTTCCTATAATAGGGCGCCCAGAACTGGACGCAGTATTCCAAGTGGATTGGTGGATTGGCCAAGTATTCCAATTTGTATGCTTCTTCCTTGGATTTAATTCTGTGCCCAACTTCCCTTGTTAGCTATGGTCTGACCATGCTTCGTGTGTTATTTTTAAGCCAGACTGGAATGATCAGCATTTGCAGTTGATCCACACACACTTTAAATGTTTGCTATTGCCCATCCACTATCATCCCTTTAAATAACAATTCCCAATTTATCATCGGCAGCCTGTGCCTCGTACTAATTACACCACTCCCAGTTTTTAATGAAGAATTCTATCCTATTGTAGTCACTCTTATTCAAGGATCCACATACAACTCGTTTGTCAATTATTCCTTTCCCATTACACAATACCCAGTCAAGATGGCCTTTGTCTGGATGGTTCCTCAATGTACTGATTCATAAAACTATCCCGTATACACGTTTATAATTCCTCCTCCACAGTATTGCTACTGATTTGATCTGTATAATCTTTGTGCAAATTGAAGTCACCTATAATTACAGCTGTGCCTTTCTTACTAGTATATTTAATTCTCTTTTTAATGCTGTCCCCAATATTACTACAGTTTGGGGTCAATATAAAACCCACACAGTCTCGCTTTCTGCCCCTCGGTGTTTCTAAGCTCGCGTCATGCAGAGCCGACTTCAGCTCAGCTAACATCCTCTTCACCATTGCATTTGTTTCCTTTCATCATCTCAAACACCTCCATTTACTCACTATTCATCCTCCTGTTTGCTTGAGGGAAGTGCCTGAACCTATTCAGTTTATCCTGACTGTTATAAACTATTCCTCAGAGCCCCAATATAGAACTTGTAATGCCATGGTGAAGTTTCTCCAGTGCTCCTCTCTGTAAATTGGGGTGGCACAGTGGCTCAGTGGTTAGCACTGCAGCCTCACAGCTCTCGAGACCCGGGTTCAATTCCAGCCTTGGCCAAATGTCTGTGCGGAGTTTGCACATTCTCCCCGTGTCTGCCTGGGTTTCCTCCAGGTGCTCCAGTTTCCTCCCACAATCCAAAGATGTGCAGGTTAGGTGGATTGGCCATGCTAAATTGCCCATTGTGTTCAGGGGTGTGTGGGTTATTGGGGGATGGGTCTGGGTGGGATGATTCAAGGGGCGGTGTGGACTTGTTGGGCTGAAGGGCCTGTTTCCACACTGTAGGGAATCTCATCTAATCTAAATGAATTATATTAAAGAACAGGAAATGACATCACCAACCCAAGGAAACCTAACCAGATAAATAGAAAGCGGGACATAACACCAGCGCTTTGTCGGAGGCTCACTGACGACGTTACCTAGAATGGTGACGAAACGTCTGAAAATGAACCTTCCAGCTCAGCGAGCAATCTCACATCCAGAACCTCAACCTGAGCTACAAATCTTCTCAAAACTCGCTAGAATTATATTAAGGTACAGCAGAGAGCTGCAGCTGTCCACTTACCAGCCTGGTAGTCATACAATGCTACAGCTGTGATCCCATACTCATTTCCGTATTCTGCATAAGTGGGCTCTTCTGGGAGAGACAAAACAAGGTGGAATGGTAAATGATTCAAACAAAAATATTCAAATATCTTTTAAAAAGGCCCTCATTTACAATAGAATTTTCTTCCCTTTAAAAGCAGAAAACTTTCCAATAACTATAAATAATTTAAGATGGTACTCTCTACTTCAGGATCAATGGTTAAAATTGCACATTAGCTATTACCTCTTTGGTAACCTTGACTCTCATCTGGCATCTGATAAACCGCTTCTTGTTCATATGTTGCCTCTTGGTAGTGTGGCTCATCACTACTATAGGGAGGTTCTGCTTCATAGACAGCCTCTTCCTGTACAGGGGGCTCCTGAAAAATTGGGAATAATTGAAACTTGCTTCAACTTGCATTCCACATTCATTCCTTCCTATTGAATGAGTGCTCAGAACGGTTATATACCATTATACACACAGACAATGAGTTGCTAACTTTTCCTGACTGTCCTAGAGCCGTCATCATTCACATCCCTTTTACATTCTTTTTTCCTTTCTTCACTTTGAGTCAATAAACTCTTTATCTTTTGTGTTGGGGTTTCAGCGCCATCTGCCCTCTTGCTCCTAAAGAAACTTATTTTCCACGACTGTTTTTGCTTCTCTCTCTGATGCCAGACCTGCTGAGATTCTCCAGTATTCTGCATTTATTTCAGATTCCAAGCATCTGCAGTATTTTGCCTTTATGCATTTTTTGTTTATTAGCTACAAAAATATTGGAAAACAATTGTTTAAAAAAATGGTTGTTTTGCTAGAGGAAATCGGTTAGAGGCCAGTGGTCACATTAGCAAACCTTCCAGGAATAGAGGTATCTAGGATGCATAACCCTAACAGCATGGGTCTTCATTCTGTGAATGGAGCATGACCTCCAAATAGTTGGAGAGTGTTCTCGCTTGTTAAACCTTGAGGGATACCTGGGTGGAGCTATCTTCTTTCTTTTATCTGAGACAACAAGGTGTGGAGCTGGATGAACACAGTAGGCCAAGCAGCATCAGAGGAGCAGGAAAGCTGACGTTTTGGGTCTAGACCCTTCTTCAGAAGTGGGGGAAGTGAAGGGGTTTCTGAAATAAATAGGGAGAGAGGGGAGGTTGATAGAAGATGGATAGAGGAGAAGATAGGTGGAGAGGATTCAGACAGGTTAAGGAGGCGGGGATGGAGCCAGTAAAGGTGAGTGTCGGTGGGGAGTTAGGGAGGTCAGTGCAGGGAGGATGGATAGGTCAAGGAGGCAGGATGAAGCTAGTAAGTAGGAGATGGGGGTGGGGCTTGAGGTGGGAGGAGGGGGTAGTGGGAGGACAGGTTAGGGAGACGGGTACAAGTTAGGCTGGCTTTGGGAAGCGGTCGGGGGAAGGGAGATTTTGAAGCTTGTGAAGTCCACATTGATACCATTGGGCTGCAGGATATCTAATTTGTTTAACGAATGAGCAACATCCCAGAAATGAATTTCCATACAAACTAATAAAGAGAGATAGAGATTGAGTATTAAAATCATTACTCACCTCATAAACTGGACTAGGCGATCGCTGCTCCCTAACAGGGGATGGAGGAGAAACAGGTTCCTGGGATGCAGGGGGCTCCCGGGATGCAGGGGGTCGATTCTTTGTGAATTCTTGCTCCTGCTTTCCAAAGACAGAAAATATTTCATGTTAATACACTTATTGGTCAGACAAAACATATTCAGAGTTAACTTACCAGCAGTAATGAAAGGAATCAAAAATTCAGGGAATCAGTACAATAATTCTCATTGTTGTCCCTCCAAACTGGTCATTTCTTTTGAAACAAAGGTTTCTAATGAATGTTTCCCTTCAAAAGAGTCCCCTTTTCGTTCATTACAGATTCAAGTTAAAAGCATCAAAATGCATTGCAAAACCTTTGTTCCAAGACCAACCATCAAAAATTTCGATACTAAAATCTCAGAATGGCAGTTTCCAAGTTCCAGCTCCAACAATATGTGGAGTACCTGGTGACAAGTGAGAGCAAACTGCATCTTTATAGTAACTTCCATGGCATCTGGGCTTCTCAAAGTGCTTTCTAATTAAGTTGGTTCTTTATTAGCATGATATAGAGACCACGGAATCTAACAAGAGAATTAGATCCATCATTCATTTCAAAACACTCTTCTCATTTTTAGTCATTGCATCATCTTATCATGAAACTTTGAATTGTTTTACCTCACAAACATTAGCTTCTCACTCACTGTCTCTAGCCCTAAATAAGCGACCATAGTCTTTCCACTTAAATAAATGCCTTAGAATTTGTTGCTAAATGTGAATTGAACAATATATTTAGTTTAGAAATAGGAATGTTAATCACCCTAGCATGTTGTTGCTAAAGCATGAACATTTGTGTGGCACCTTTCAAGTTCCAAATACTTTGGCGTTAATTCACACAGGGTAACATCTCATGAACAATCAGTCAATCAGAAAACAGAAACGGCAGTTGGTCATTCAGAAAGTTAACTCTCTTCTGTCATTGGGAGAGATCTTGGCTGATTTGTGTCTCAGCTCTATCCAGCATTGTCTCTTTACGTTCTTCAACTATAATTCATCATGGAGAATAACAGTGATAGGAGAGTCAGAAAGATATTGAGAGCCATTTGGCCTATGCTGCTGTCAATCTCAACCTAAATTATTAATTGATTCAACATTTCATAGAACATAGAAAAGTACAGCACAGTTCAGGCCCTTCAGCCCACGATGTTGTGCCGTGGAATATTCCTAATCCAAAAATAAAATAACCTAACCTACATTCCCCTCAATTCACTGCTGTCCATGTGCATGTCCAGCAGTCGCTTAAATGTCACTAATGACTCTGCTTCCACGACTACCACTGGTAAACTATTCCATGCGCTCACAACTCTCTGGGTGAAGAACCTCCCTCTGATGTTTCCTCTATACCTTCCTCCTAACACCTTAAAACTATGACCCCTCGTGGCAGTCAATCCTGCCCTGGGGAAAAGTCTCTGGCTATTTCGTTCCAGAAAATCCCATACATTCAACACCCTCAGGGTAGGAAAGATTTCTTGTCTTCCTAATTAGCCTGGCTCTATTTTTAAGGCCGTAGCCCCTTGACCTACACTCTCCTAGTAGTGGGAAAAACCTCTATCTCCCAACAAATTTAATTTCAAAATCCTACAATCCTTAACTGTAACTACATTTTAACATTTTTACACATCTAGGGAATAATGCGTTGATGGGTACCTCATTGCTCACCAAAACCATGGGACCACATCACCGTTCCTCAGTAGGCCCTGGCAAATCAGTCATCCCAAGGTGACACGTGACCCGCGCCATGAACAAATCAACCAGCAGACCCCAGTGACTGAAGTCTCACCGAGAAATTCTTACAAATTTCTGGTAAAGCCAAAAGGCAACAAATTGCAGCAGTATATTAACTCATTAAAATACTGCAACCTTACATCTGCCCAACATCAACTATCTGTCCCCCTTCCTCATTACTTCACTGGAACAGCTCATCAGACAGTGGGAGAGATCAAACACAGAGATGTAACATCAGCTAAACGTTGATTGCCCAGGTCATTATCACATTGCAGATCTGGCAGATACTGTGGAATCAGAGACAGAGAATTAACGTTTACAATCCAGTTATGATCCTCTGTCAAAACTGGCAGTCAGTTCTGATGAAGAGTCGCTGGAGTTGAAATGTTAATTTGGTTTCTCCCTTTTGAGTTTCTGCAGCAATTTCTGTACTTGTTTCAGATTTCCAGCATCCGCAGCTATTTGTTTAATTATCACATTTCTGTTTGTATACAAATTGGCTGCTACACTTCCTGCAATACAACAGTGAAAACACTTCCAAAGTATCTGCCGGCTGTTAAGTGCTTTGGGATGTCTGAAAGTGCTATTAAATTTCAAACCTTTCTTTTAGAGTGTTCACATCTTGTCACAGAACAAGTAAACCAAAGAAACATCAGAACCACACACTGCATTCCTCGAAATTACTAACTGGATTCCTGGCATAAATTTGGATTGCACTCAAACCAGGACTGGTCAGCTTGGCCAATAGTTATTCTGTGTCCTATTCCAAAACTCCTATTTGTATGTCACCATAACACGTGAGTTAGTCACTGTCAAATTGCAGTTGTGAGAAGTTGATTACAAATTGGCTACAATGCTTTTACATTGCAGCCATGACTATACCTCAAAAATATTTTGTTTATTACATAACAATTTGGAACATCCTGAACTTGTGAAAAGTGCTGTATAAATGCAAGCCTTAGCTTTAAGTATTGGCTGGAAGCCACAGATTGCAATGTTTGGTTCATAAACAGATGGACGGACAGTTACAACCAAAACTTATACCCAGAGTGAGAAACACGAAAAACTAGTGACATGACCCTGTGATACTTCCATCAGGGGCCACTCCTCAAACTCCAAGACTGTATTTCGAGATTTCACCCCCCGTTTCACCCCAATCAGGAAGGTAATGACTGTCAAATGAAGAACGATGCATCTGGGAAGATAAAAGTTGCTTGGTTCACTGCAAGTTTACAGCCAGCAGAAACTGGCCTGACAATTGAACAGAGATAGTAGGAACTAGACTAGTGAGCCTTACATCTGTTGTAGGAAAAGTTTTGTAAAAGATTATAAGAGATAGGATTTTTGATCATCTAACAAGCAACAATTTGATTGGAGATAGTCAGCATGGATTCATCAAGGGCAGGTCGTGTCTCACAAATCTCACTGAGTTTTTTGAGAAGGTGACCAAGCATGTGGATGAGGGTCGGGCAGTTGATGTGGTGTACATGGACTTCAGTAAAGCCTTTGATAAGGTTCCACAAGGTAGGCCACTGGAGAAATGCGGAGGCATGGGATTGAGGGAGATTTAGCAGTTTGGATTAGAAACTGGCTTTCTGTAAGGCGGCAATAAGCGGTGGTTCATGGAAAATATTCAGCCTGGAGTCCCGTTACGAGTTACGTGCCTCAAAGACCTGTTTTGGGACCACTGCTGTTCGTCACTTTTATAAAAAACTTGGACGTAGGTATAGGTGGATGGGTTAGTCAGTTTGCAGATGACACAAGTCGGTGGAATGGTGGACAGCATGGAAGAATGTTGCAGGTTGCAGGGAGACTTGGATAAACTGCAGAATTGAGCTGAAAGGTGGCAAATGGAGTTCAATGCGGATAAACGTGAGGTGATTCACTTTGGGAAGAATAATAGAAAGACAGAATACTGGGTCAATGGTAAGATTCTTTATAGTGTGGATATGCAGAGGGATCTTGGTGTCCATGTACATAGATCCCTGAAAGTTGCCACCCAGGTTGATGGTGCTGTTAAGAAGGCTTACGGTGTGTTAGACTTTATTGGTAGAGGGATTGAGTTCCGGAGCCATGATTCCATGCTGCAACTGTACAAAACACTAGTGTGGCCTCATTTGGAATATTGCGTACAGTTCTGGTCGCCCCTTTACAGGAAGGATGTAGAAGCATTGGAAAAGGTGCAGAGGAGATTTACCAGGATGTTGCCTGGTCTGGAGCGCAGGCCCTATGAAGAAAGGCTGAGGGACTTGGGTCTGTTCTTAGTGGAGAGAAGGAGGCTAAGAGGGGATTTAATAGAGACATACAAGATGATCAGAGGATTAGATAGGGTGGACAGTGAGAGAGTCTTTTTCTGAGGATGATGATGTCAGCTTGTACAAGGGGGCATAGCTACAAATTGAGGGGTGATAGATTTAAGACAGATGTCAGAGGCAGGTTCTTTGCTCAGAGAGTGGTAAGGGCGTGGAACGCCCTGCCTGCCAATGTAGTTAACTCAGCCACATTAGGGGCATTTAAACAGTCCTTGGATAAGCATATGGATAATGATGGGATAGTGTAGGGGGAGGGGCTTAGATTAGATCACAGGCTAGCGCAACATCGAGGGCCGAAGGGCCTGTTCTGCGCTGTATTGTTCCATGTTCTACGTTCTAAATGCCGATAGTGGAGAATCTGAGATAACAAGGTGTAGAGCTGGATGAACACAGCAGGCCAAGTTTTTTTTTGTCATCGCAATTGAGCCAAATTAGGAAGTTCATTTGAACAGCCTTTGGTTTGCTCCATCTCTAGTGCTTGCTCAAACACCAGACTGAGTGACCATGTGCTAGTCCTGCATCAGTATTAAGATTCACAAAAGTTTAAAGGTTTATCACCAACCTCTAGTTTCCTCTTGGCTTCCCTCCTGTTCTAGTTTCTCGCTGGCCCGACGGCGAGCTCTCTCTTCCTCTGCCTTCTTTCTATCCTCCTCCTCCTTCGCTTTGGCAATGTTCTCAAACTTGGAACGGATGCTGCTCGTACTTGCACTGGCTGCAAAGCAAACAGAATGGACTAAATTACAGCAAAGTAAAATACTGCAGATGCTGTAAATCCAAGAATGAGAACACAGAGACTGCTGGAGAAACTCAGCAGGGTCTTGTAGCCTCTGTGCAGGGAGAAACAGAGTTAACGTTTCAAATCTGGCATAACTCTTCTTCAAAACTACTTGAAAATGAAGCAAATCATGATGTTGTCATTGATATTCTCACAGATTTCCAAAAAAACATGTTGATGAGCCCATCCAACTGAGCAGCAATTTCCAAAGATTTATATAGATATTAAAAAAAACAAACTACGGAATGAAATGTCTCCACAATCAGTGAAGCTAATTGGGTGAGGAGTGGAGGTGGTCAGGAGATCAGTTCACATGGATCCAACCATGGCATCAGCACCAGGGTGAACAAAGTGACCACTCAGGATGACAGTCTCTGTGTGACATTCGTACGTACCAGCTTCGACCGGCTTCGTTTTCTGATACGCTGGAGCCAGCTGCTCGACATCATCAAAGGAGGCAGCACTCTGCAATCAGGAAGCTCAACATTAGGACAGCTTTATCCAACTTTGCTCATGCTCTCGTTCATAGCTGCTCCCTTTCCAAGGGCATTTTCTCTCAAGTTGTGTGTCAACTATTTAAAGCTTTATCAACAGAAACTCTTTGAGACTATTGGTCAGAAGCCTTCAATTAGAAGAGGTTCAAAAAGAATACACATTTTCTACAAATACTAGCAGAATCCACAGCATCAACTAAAACCGTTTTACGAAGGATAACATTAACCGCATGACGTACCAGTGAGTCTCATATCAGTGTCGGGGAAACTATTGGAGACATTTCTGAAGGAGTAAATTAATCTTCACTTGGAAAGGCAAAGTTTGGTCAGGGATAGTCTGCATGACTCTGTCAGAGGGAGGTCATATCCTGCAAATTTGATTGAATTCTTTGGAGGTGACGATCAGGTGTAGAGATGAGGATAACATTGTTGATGCAGTTTAGAGGGATTTCAGCAAAGCTTTTGGCAAGGTCCTAGATGGGAGACTGATAAAGTAGGTAAAAGCCACAAGAGTGACCAGATGGTTGACAGTGAAGAAGGAGGGTATTCACTTACAGAAGGACATTGACAGGTTGATCAAATGGGCAGATCAGTAGCAGATAGAATTTCACCCTGATAAATCTGAGGTGATGCACTTTGCAAGAAGGAACAAGACAAGAACACAATGAATTCAGGAAATGAGCAAGCTCTGCAGGATCCTGGGGTGTATGTCCACCGATCCCTGAAGATAGCAGGCAGGTCAATAGAGTAGTTAAATTGGCATACAGCTCATTTATCGTGTTCAGTCAAGGCAAATCTATTAGAATTCTTCCAGGAGATGAGGAGCAGGTTAGACCAAGGACAGCCAATGAACATTATCTACTTGGATTTTCAGAAGGCCTTTGGCAAGGTGCCACACGGGAGGCTGTAGAGTAAGATAAGGGCCCATGGTGTTAGAGGCAAGGTGCTGGCATGGATAGAAGATTGGCTGTCTGGCAGAAAGCAGAGAGTGGGGATAAATGGGTCCTTCTCGAGATGGCAGCTGGTGACAAGTGGTGTTCCACAGGGGTCAGTGCTGGGATCACAACTTTTCACTTTGTACATTAATGATCTAGATGAAGGAACTGAGGGCATTCTGGGTAAGTTTGCAGATGATACAAAGTTAGGTGGAGGGTCAGGCAGTGTTGAAGAAGAGGGAGGCTGCAGAAGGATTTGGATAGGTTAGGAGAGTGAGCAAGAAATTGGCAGATGGAGTACAGCGTGGGAAAGTGCAAAGTCATGCACTCTCGTAGGAAGAATAGAGGCATAGGCCATTTCCTAAATGGGGAGAAAATTCAGAAATCTGAAGCGCAAAGGGACTTAGGGGATTCTCTTAAGGTCAACTTGCAGGCTGGGTTGGTAGTTAGGAAAGCAAATACAATGTTGGCATTTATTTCGAGAGGCCTAGAATATAAAAGCAGGGATCTACTTCTGAGACTTTATAAAGTTCTTGTTAGACCACATGTAGAGTATTGTGAGGAATGTTGGACCCCATACCCCAGGAAAGATGTACTAGCCCTGGAGTGGGTTCAGAGGAGGTTCATGAGAATGATCCAAGAGTGAAAGGCTTAACATATGAGGAACATTTGAGGACTCTGGGTCTATACTCGATGGAATTTAGAAGATTGAGGGCGGATCTAATTGAAACTTACATAATGCTGAACAACATGGACAAAATAGATGTTTGGGGAGAGATAGTAGGAACTGCAGATGCTGGAGAATCTGAGATAACAAGGTGTAGAGCTGGATGAACACAGCAGGCCAAGCAGCATCAGAGGAACAGGAAAGCTGACATTTCAGATCCTTCTTCAGAAATGGAGGAGGGGAAGGGGATTCTGAAATAAATAGGGAGAGAGGGGGGGAGGCGGATACAAGAAGGATAAAAGGAGAAGATAGGTGGAGAGGAGACACACAGGTCAAAGAGGCGGGGGTTGGAGCGAGTAAAGGTGAGTGTAGGTGGGGGAGTTAGGGCGGAGATAGGTCAGTCCAAGGAGGACGGACAGGTCAAGGAAGCGGGATGAGGCTAGTAGGTAAGAGATAGGGGTGGGGCTTGAGATGGGAGGTGGGGAAGGTGGGAGGGAGGTGGGGACGAGCTGGGTTGGTTTGGGGATGCAGTGGGGGAAGGGAGATTTTGAAGCTGGTGAAGTCCACATTGATACCATTGGGCTGCAGGGTTCCAAGTGAAATATGAGTTGCTGTTCCTGCAACCTTCTGGTGGCATCATGGTGACACTGCAGGAGGCCCATGATGGACATGTCGTCCAAGGAGTGAGAGGGGGAGTTGAAATGGTTTGCGACTGGGAGGTGCAGTTGTTTGTTGTGAACCGAGCGGAGGTGTTCCATAAAGTGGTCCCCAAGCCTCTACATCGGGGAAACCAAGCGGGAATCCCCTTTCCCTCCCCCATTTCTGAAGATGGGTCTAGACCCAAAACATCAGCTTTCCTGCTCCTCTGATGCTGCTTGGCCTGCTGTGTTCATCCAGCTCTGCACCTTGTTGTCTCAGATGTTTGGGGACATGTTTCCATTGACAGGACAGACTAGCACCGGAGGGCACAGCCTTAGAGTAAAGGGAAGCACAGAGAAAAGGAGAAACTTCTTCAGCCAAAGAGTGGTGAATCTATGGAACTCATTGCCCCAGAAGGCTGTGGAGGCCATGTCATTGAGTCTATTTACTGGAGAGGGAGAGAGAGAGAGAGAGAGAGAGAGAGAGAGAGAGAGAGAGAGAGAGATGAGAGAGAGAGAGAGAGAGAGAGAGAGAGGGAGAGAAAAGAGGGAGAGAAAAGAGAGAGAGAAAAGAGGGAGAGAAAAGAGAGAGAGAAAAGAGAGAGAGAAAAGAGAGAGAGAAAAGAGAGAGAGAAAAGAGAGAGAGAAAAGAGAGAGAGAAAAGAGAGAGAGAAAAGAGAGAGAGAAAAGAGAGAGAGAAAAGAGAGAGAGAAAAGAGAGAGAGAAAAGAGAGAGAGAAGAGAGAGAGAGAAAAGAGAGAGAGAAAAGAGAGAGAGAAAAGAGAGAGAGAAAAGAGAGAGAGAAAAGAGAGAGAGAAAAGAGAGAGAGAAAAGAGAGAGAGAAAAGAGAGAGAGAGAGGTTCTTGATTATCAAGGGTTATGGGGAGAAAGCAGGAGAATGGGTTGAGGAACTTATCTGCCATGATTGAATGGCGGAACAGACTCGATGGGCCGAATGGCCTAATTTCTGCTC